>NC_137863.1:43931747-44008826 GCF_963924005.1 Protomyctophum bolini
GTGTGTGTGTGCGCGTGCATGTGCGAGAAGTGTGCAGGACTTTTCTGAGAAGGGCAAAGCGGTATAGAGTAAATATCCGTCACTGTCAGCGCACACCGCAGTCCCTGGCTCTGTTCCACCCCCCCCCCCCGACACACACACACACACACACACACACACACACACACACACACACACACACACACGTGCAGCTAGAGTCACATGGAGTCACACACAGAATGCAGGATGCATAATTCATAAGAATAATCAAACCAAGACAAAAGCCTGCACAGCCTGCTGCATGCGGCCTATACAGGAATGCAGTCTCTCTCTCTCTCTCTCTCTCTCTCTCTCTCTCAGTGACCAGTGAACCTTTACGAACCAGACAGTCCAGAGAGAGAGAGAGAGAGAGAGGGTGGGGACAGGAGGAGGTCTTTTCTGTGGCTTTGTTAAAGACACTGCTTCCATGCAGACTGGTGTCCCCATGGCTAACTTGGCCAGCCCTTAATTGTTGCTCTTTCATTTGCCCTTCCTCTTACTATACCGTACTACTGGGGCATTCTCTGACTTACATAGAGAACTTTTTTTTAATCTTAATGGGCACGGATATAAAAATTGTATGAATAGGTCATCGTCGAGCCGTCCTACTTCTGGCCCGTGTGGTGGTTATAGTGGTCTTGACCTTGACGGTTCTCTATATCAGAGCCGTGGTGCATTAACCCATTCTGACCTGAGATCAGATTCATACGAGGTTTCCACTGGACACACACTGGTCTGATTAACCCATTCTGACCTGAGATCAGATTCTAAAAAATGTCAGTCGTTCTTCGATTTTTCAAAAATAGCAGACCTACAAGCTCGTAGCGCGCCACTCGGTGGCGCGCTATGAGCTTGTAGATCTGATATTTTTCAATAGCTAAAGCATGACATGATGCTAACACCAAAATGGGTTCCCGTCTAAAATGGGATAATAACCGTCGCTAAGGGGTTCATTTAGAGACCGTGGTGGAACCCATCTCTGGGTGCTTTATACTGACTATACCCGGAATCACCGGCAAGTATAGAGGGTTTTTTTTTAACAGCGTTTTTGGGGACTTTATTATACCGAAAAGAAAACGGCGTCCTATACTTCTGTCCTGCTTTGCTCATGTTTTGTTTTTTGCTCCTGATCCGATTCCGATCTATCGATTTTGAGTATTTGCCGATACCGATTTTCACAATAGTATAAAAAATCCCAAATCACAGACGATATCCAGTCTAATAATTATGGATCTAATATTGACACTATAGGGATGTCCCGATCATGATTTTCTTTTTTTGCTCCCGATCCGATTCCGATCATTTGAAAATGATGTGAGCGGCCCCGATTTTCCGATCGGAAGATCGGATCGGGACGACCCTATAGCATGAACACAGTGTTGCTATATCACTGGGAATGTCCCTTCTGTATACAGTGAGGTGTACTCTTAAAGTTATTAATAAACTATATACCTGTAGGTGGCCCAAGGTTATAATAGTTAACTAAAACTAACAAAAATTCATAATTGGTTATTTTCTGTGCGTGAAAATACCCAACAAGCAACTAAGTATAAAGGAGGCGTATGTTTGATAGCATGGCGACACTTTCTCCATGATTTCAGCGATTTATTTCGCTCTCTATTTGTTTCCTCTTTCTGCTTCTATATTTCCCATTTTCCTATTCTCTTTATTTTCCGTTCTCTCTTTATTTTTATTTCTTCTATAGGGCAGAGCCGTTTGAGCTCAGCTTCTGTATACAGTATATCTCCTTCTGAACCCAAACCACTTTTCCATTTTCAAATTCCTTCTGGCAAAGAAGACCGGAAATACTCTCAGAGATTAGTTGAGACCTCGTCAACAAGACCAGTCCCAGACTTGCGGCACGCGCACGTGCAGACACACACACACACACACACACACACACACACACACACACACACACACACACACACACACACACACACACATCCTTCCAGGTGACACACCTGAACTGTGGCACCGATAAATCCCAGAAGGCTGTAGCCTTATCTGCCCAGGCCACATTGAAGAACAAGGCTCATGCCTGTGTTGTGTGTGCGTGTGCGCGTGCGTGCGTGTGTGTGTGTGTGTGTGCGCGCGTGCGTGTGCGCACTGCCATTCTACCTATCCGTCCGTCTGTCTATCCGTCCGTGACGGTCGTCGAATCGTCGCTCACTCTTTTTGGCCCAACTCTCGTTGATATTCAACTCCTTTAAATATTCTCCCTTTGAAGTTTATATAACAGGCTTGTAAACGGGCCTCATCACAGATGTCATATCATATTATGTTATGAATATATTCCGGTAGAAAATGGATGTCACCACGACGTTGCTGTGACCTTTCCCGTCGCGCTTACATTCCTGTGAACGCAGCAGGTGCGCCGGGTGCGCCACTGACGACGTCATGCTATAGGCCTACCTTCCTTTTCCCAGGGCATTTATCCAGCTTTTAGTATAGTGGGAGGAGGAGGTATGGGTTTAAGTTTAACAGCCAAAGCAAGGAAGGTCACAAGCTTTGAAATGACGGAATTCTTTTATACGTCGTCGCCTTTTGTTTTATTAATTTATTATTTTAAGAGCCCATAACTTTTTTTTTGTTGGCGGAGGAGGAGGCATTCGGGGACACGCATTCCACCCCGCTGAGTGTTTGTCAAATAAACACCACTCAAAAGGATGTGCGTGTCAGCTACAACACACACACGCTTGAACGGATCTGCGACGGCGGCGTTGCATCAGCATTTGTTTCATGAGTCAGTCTCTCTCTCTCTCTCTCTCTCTCTCTCTCTCTCTCTCTCTCTCTCTCTCTCTCTCTCTCTCTCTCTCTCACACTCTCTCTCTCTTTCTGCTCGTTGGTGCTGCTGACTTGCAGCAATCAACCATAATTGACAGCAGGCCAGCAGCATAGCGACTATAGGTGATTCATTAGGCGGCGGCCTTTCAGACAAGTTTCTCCTCCTCCTGCGTCATATCATATACCCAGGGTGGGGGAAACCCCCAACACTCTCTCTCTCTCTCTCTCTCTCTCTCTCTCTCTCTTGAGTTTTCGAGGTGGATATGATGATGATGTGGTGTCTGGGTGAGACATTAATTATTATATTGCACTCAGGATTTTGTACAGTTATATACACTCTGGACTGTGTTGCGTAATGTCTCGGACCACTGCCAACAGTTTGAGACTGCCGAGAATTGTTTAATCCAGGGTATGTACGATATACCTGTTTTTATACGACATTCCCTGCCTTTTGTTTTATGTGTTTTTTTTAATCCGCCGTATTGTAATAAATAAAAAGAAAACTCTGTCTTTGTCTTTGCTGCGGAGCTATAGAGACTTAGATGGTTTCGTTTTGATGACGAAACCCGGGAATCGACACATGCTATGTGGGCTGCTATATATAGGGCTTCTGGGAAATTGAGGCCAATGCAAATGAATGGACTACAACTCCTCCTCATGGAGACGAGTCTTTCTTCTTTTTTCGCCGGGTTTTCACGGATCAAAAGCCCAAATAATTCAGCGTATATATGCTCTAAAGGTATAATACAACAATCTCGGCAGCGTATGGGGCATTTGATTAAAATGCGGGTTATACGCGTTTTAACCGGTCAAACTGTTTTAAGCCACTGATTCGGAGGTGACTCGATCGGCCCAAAAGTCAGAGGAGAGGAGAGGAGAGGAGAGGAGAGGAGAGGAAGGAGCAGAGGAGAGGAGAGGAGAGGAGAGGAGAGGAAGAGGTAGGAGCAGAGGAGAGGAGAGAAGACAAGACAAGGTGACCTTACCCTGCCATCTTGCATAGGCTTTAGATTGCTTTTCCCTCCCGGCTCACAAATCCGTGTGTGAGTGGAGTGAGGTCAGTCTGTGGAGAGGAGAGGCGAGAGGGTGCTCTCATCAGGTGCTCATTTGCACCTGCTCCATGCACACCTGCGGCAGAACCAGTAAGGGGGGCGGAGCTGTCGAAATGATGGCGCCGGCCGTACCCCTTCAATAGGTTGTGGAAAACAACTGGTGCAATATATCCCTCTCTCTCGCACGCACGCACGCACGCACACACTCACACACGCACGCACTTGCCTTTATCTACACTTGCGACCAAGCCAGGACACCTATAGTACCTCAGTCATTCCTCCCCCAATGCCACAGGCTGCTAACCCCTCTTAGACGAGCCCCCACCCCCCCCCCCCCCCCCCTCCTTGTCACAATAAGGGTGCCAAGGGGTAATATAATGTCTGATAGCGTTTGGCTCCTGTACCGGTTGGATCTGGCGCCCGGTCAGAGCGCGAAGCAGCGAGGAGGAAATTATGTTTCCCAGTTAAATTGGTTTCCTGGCAAGTGATGAGTTTAAAGGGGTGAGTTCTTTTAATCCATGACCACGACCTCATGAAAGTAATGTCACTCTCTCGCAAGCTGCTATCGTCGTCTCATCCGTCTCTCCGCCCACTCGTCTCCCTCGTTTCATTACAGTATGTCCAATATTCAGAAGTCAAAATGTGTTATTGTGTAAGATTCTACGTATAGTCCATTTAGACCTGAGACCAGATTCTACAAAATGTCTTCTCTAAATCATGACATTTTTCTGAAAAACCTATACGTTTCTGTGCGTCAGTGGTTCTCAAACTATTTCATGTCAATGAGGACCCCAAAAATTATACGAATACATCTGAAAATATGGAGTTTCAGGGGGACTAAGCAAAGTTATTAGCAGTTAGCAGTTATTGAGGAAATTCAGACCGTGGCTATAGGTGCTAACTATAGGTGCAGATAATAATAATGCAGCTGGTAATTAATTGATTTAATCAATTTGGGCTTGTTTTCTAAAGTGCTGGAGTTTGGAAGTGCTCGTTGACTATCACTCAACAGCCCATGCGTACCACCTGTTTTGAATTTGCACATGATTGCAGGAGGCAGCAGGAGGTGGTTGCGTTACTGATGATAACGAGTGCTTCCAAACTCAGACACTTGGAAAAATAATCATCTGCAAGGAATGTCTTGACAGCAAGTAGCTCATAGTGGACTTTTATGAACAAAACACTTACGTATACGGGGATAATTCAAGCTTTTCGTATACAGCTGCAGTGTTGGTGAGCGTGACGTTGTTTAATACCATCAGATATACAGTAGGACTTTTCTGTTTGGATGAATGGGAGCACCTTGCTGGCAAGATGGCAGCCGCGTGCATATATCGTTAATAGAACAGCTTTGCTCTGTATAACCAATCATCAAGGACCTCAGCCGCCCCCACCAATGGGACTGCTCACTCTGTCTATAGTATAAAGGCTGATAGCTATACCACCCCACTGGCCATCAGTCCTTCTTCTTTGACCTTGTGAACCATCGCCATATACACCCCCACATCTACACCACCCCCACACACTCCCACACACCAACCCCCCCATGATGCGCACGCGCACAAACACACTGTTTATTTTGTGTGTGTGTGTGTGTGTGTGTGTGTGTGTGTGGGGAGGGAGGGAAGGGAGAGAGAGGCAGGCAGACAGATGGCTTATTTTTATCATTTTTTTTATCATTTTATCATGTCTGTGACTTGACTTATTTTATATTTGATCTCATATTGAAAATAAGCCTGGAGTAGAAGCGTTATGCACTGCAGTGTCAGTGATATATCGTTGCAACATGTGACCAACCAAAAAAAGTTGAAACATGAACTCTGGAACCAATTAGCTATATTATATACCAGTGAGGAATCTCACAGCCCAAGCTCATGTTTTCTTTTCATCCTCCTCCCACTCATGATGAAGACCTATCTATCTATACCTGCAGCTCCTTTTTCTTTCTTTTATATTTTTTTTGATTCATCTCTTCTTTTTACTCCCTCAAGCCCTGTCAAGCTTCGCGGGGCGTGCACACCAATTACAGCAGCAGTATAGCTATAGCTGTATAGCTCTATATAGCTAAACCCCCCCCATGCCTCCCTTGGCGGTATAGAGAGTACAGGCAGCCGACAGAAGACATGACACGGGGGTCTTCTCCCATAGCGCCGTATATACTCTACCTATAGTCCGGGCCATCTGGGAGCTATCCCTGATGGCCGCAAGCTCCACAGGAATGAATGAATGAGTAGTTTATTTCGATCTTTCAGAGGGGAGACATTACACAAAAACAGTTTACTTTTTCTTTTTTTAGGTGATCGAAAAGGCATAGGCAGAAGCTTAAAGCTTATATTAGTGCCTATATCCTTGTCTCAACGTATTACTGTTGAAGATATGCATAACAATCAACACATGAACAAAACAAACAAATGACATTTATAGAAGAAGAAAAGAAAATTAAACAAACAAAAAAAAATAAACAGAAAACAGACAACGAGAAAAACAAAACGAGGAGGGAAAAAAAAGACAAAAACAGACAAAGCTACAATGTTATACCTTATAGTCCAACACTACATAGCATAAACATAGCTCGGCTCCCCACTCATTCCAGGTTATATCTATGCAATAATTCCTGTTTGAGCCTCTTTTTAAATTGTTTTAGGTTGTTGCTTTGCTTTATTGGCTCAGACAAGCTTAACTCCATGAACAGAAACACACACATGCTCTTCAAGGTTGTTCCAACACTTATTTGTTTGAAGTTTAGTTATCCCCTCTCAGCTCATATACCTCCCATCCCTATCCCTAAACCTTAGGGACGCCGCGGTGTATAGTTGGTTTTTCCATTCATGGCCATGGTTTTCATATATATATATATATATATACCATGCCTCAAAACCTGACTATGGCTGGCCGGCGGCGGCTGGCGCTTGACAGGTGCTACTCGTTGAGTTATTTAATTTAACATGCTTCAGATCTATACGACGTACGGCGTATAATGTTGAGTGACGTGGTTATCGAGTTTTTGCTTGAGAAGGCTGACGACGTGTGTGTAATGTGTGTATATATATATATAGGCCTGTTCTGAACTTTGGAGGTGAAGTAGTGTTTTTGTGAAAGTATATATAGGTGGCTTTTTGTCAAATATAAGTCCACGTGTGGAGTGAAGTCACGCTTGGGCACGGGAACCCCTTTTGGTTGTTTTAATTAAACAATTATGTTTTTAGCTATTGAAAAATAGCAGATCTACAAGCTCATAGCTCAGAGCTTGTATAGGTCTGCTATTTTTGAAAAATCGTAAAAACTGTGTGGCGCAAAATCTTTGAATATATATTCTTTCAAAGTGAATGTTTTTAACTCTGGTCTAAATGGGGTTAAGGACTTTTTTTTAAAGGAATATTGATTGTTTATTTTGTATACTGCTATCATCGCCCATTATATATTAGGGGTTGCAGTATTATTGGGGCCAACTAATCCAGATGATATCAAAATGCTCCTTATAAGTGTTGCGCTCGGTGCACTCCCCGGGCCGCAGGGCTCACAATTTCCTGGTTATCTGACGTGTTGAAAATTATACGTCAAGTTGAAGTGCACCGGATTGGGCTCTTTGTAATCTATGTTCTCATGTCAAATGGGAGAAGATCTGTATCTCGCCGTTATTAGAGAGAGAGAGAGAGAGAGAGAGAGAGAGAGAGCGATAAAACCATAGTGAGGTCATTTGAATTCCGAGAACTGTTATGTGGAAAGATATAGGCTTTTGTGAAGAAGAACAAGAAGGAATTCTTCATCTTATAATTATGGCTCAATTAATGAGAAGGACATTCTCAGCCTTGCTTGATATTCTCTGCATCCATTTTTCTGGTGACTGCCAGTTGCCAATCATCAGGTATTATTATTCATATAAGGAGGCAGATTTTTTTTTTTTTGGTACAGTGTATACGAACTGGTGGACACGCCCACCAGTTCATTAACCATAATATGCCTATAGGTTTGCCTGGTGGTGGGGATCCACCTGAACTGAAGCCACAGCACCCACAGCTGTTTGTATGATAAAGGGGGATGGGTTAGGGGAGGGGGGATGATATTGTGATGTCACTGTATCACTGTTTTTTTTTCCTCCATTGGCACGTTTCAAGGTTTCAGCCTCCAGGAAAGAAACCCTATATAAATTCAAAGGGAAGGCATTATTAACACATAAACGCATGAAAAACTGGAAAAAAATACAAAAATCACGGCACTCACATCTTTAACTCTGAGAGCATAAAAGTGACTAAACCCTTTATGTATCCATTTTTACACATAAAAACAACAACCCGTGCAGCAGGGCATTCCTTTCTCTCCTCCGTGCACTCGTTTCTGCCTCGTCTTCCTCCTTCCAGCTTCCTCATGCCAATAAGCCAATGAGAGGTGGGCGTCAACTCAGGGGGTAGCCAATGAGAACAGAGCGGCGGGGCTTTTTGGCAGAGAGAGAGAGAGAGAGAGAGAGAGGGGACGTGCTCGTGTCAAAGGCATCACCTATATGAGGCGAGGCTGCATAAAAAAAAATGATATTGAGCCCGGCCCTGCATACTGATGAGCTCCCTAGGGAACGTTCTCCTGCCAATACTCTATAGCGCGCGGAGAACCGAGCAGAATGATGCATGTGGTTGCCACCACCGGCGAGTGTGTTTTTTTCACCGTCCGAACGTGACAGTACTGCTGTGCATTGTGGGTAAGACGTGGAGGGCAAAGAGGAAGAGAGAGGGGGGGGGGGGGGGGGGGGGGGTAGAGAGTGAGTGATGCCTTTTTGTTGCATCTTCGCGGTATGTGATGGTGGAGCCATCTTTAGACACACAGAGAGAGGGAGGGTTGAAGGAGGCAGAGATAATCTATTTATGTCCGTTTTGTGTGGGAAGTGTTGGGTATATGTATAACGGCATTACATTGTGATTCTGCATGTTATAACAAGTCCCTGAAAATGCATTGGGAAAAAAATAACTAGATCTGAGTTCATTTTCTCTATGTGGCTTTGTCTTCTTGCTTATAAGAATACATGCAACACCTGTATTGCTGGGTATGCATGCATACATAAACCCACACCCCGCTTTCATATACTGTAGTATTACTACTGTATCTGTATACCCATGATCAGAGTACTGTACACTGTGCAGTATAACCTAATCATCTTGAGACAGTAACGCCGGTGGATATGGGCAAGAGTTTCGAGTTCAGCCTGATGAAAACAATCTGGGAAAAGCTTGATTGAGGGACAAGAGATTAATGGATTTGCAGATACGTATAGGTCTACTGAACAAAAAAGCCTCCCCACCTCTATATTAACCCATTTTGGGGCGGGTATAACCCCCTTTTGGTGTTATAGCATTATGTTATGCTTTATAGCTATTGAAAAATAGCAGATCTACAAGCTCATAGCTACGAGCTTGTAGGTCTGCTATTTTTGAAAAATCGAAGAACGACTGACCTATTAGAAACGTCGCTTTTTCAGAAAACTGTCAGGATGTGTAGAAGACATTTTTTAGAATCTGATCTCAGGTCAGAATGGGATAAGTACTTGAAGTCGGGTCAATCTCACACTGCGACTGATGGACATGTCTGACTCTGGCTATAATTATAAAGGAGAGCCCGTGGCTATAGCCTGCAGGCCGAAAGTGCCCGGGGGGATTGTCTCCTTTTCATCAGTTTTGACATTTATTTTTATTTCCATATGGACTTGAGCAGAACCTCTCTGCAGAATATACTGCAGCTATATCTCTGGAATATTCCACCATATGCTATGCTGACTGGCGGCTAGCTCCCCCCTCAGCGTCCTTGGGTTGGGTGGCTTCCAGGTCAATTTGTTTTTGGTTGAATTGAGAAGGTGGAGGACGGGTTGCTCTGTGCCGAGTCACAGTCAGTCGCCTGGTTTGACTGGAGCTTTATAGGTTGAGCTGACCCTGTACTGCAAGTATAAAACCCCAACTAGTGACAGTGTGTTTTAGGACAGTACGTGGCTCTCAAAGTGGTTCCAGGGGAAAACAGTTTTTTATTTTTTATTGATAGTTTCAAGTGAAGACTGACGGGGAAAAATGGAGAGAGAGAAGGAGAGAGAGACACGCAACAAGGGTCATCATGAACGGGACTCGAACACGCGACATGAAGCTGTCAGGCCAGAGCCTATATATATATGTGGCATGCGCCTGGACCGCTATAGGCCACTGCCCCCGTCCCCCCACCCCTAGTGAGGAACAGTGAGGTTTAAAGCCGTAGTTTATGCTTGAATGTTTCAACATATTCTCAAAAGTTTTAGAAAATGTCTGACTTTTTTTTTTAAATGCCCCAAAATAGGGACACCACCACCAGCAGGTTGAAACTGGTTAAATATACCCTCTATATGCTCAGCAAGCAGAGAGAATAAACCCATTCTGAACGGGAACACATTTTGGTGTTAGCATCATGTTATGCTTTTAGCTATTGAAAAAATAGCAGATCTACAAGCTCATAGCGCGCCACCGAGTGGCGCGCTACGAGCTTGTAGGTCTGCTATTTTTTGAAAAATCGAAGAACGACTGACATTTTTTAGAATCTGATCTCAGGTCAGAATGGGTTCATCATCAGACCAGTGTGTGTCCGGTGGAAACCTCGTATGAATCTGATCTCAGGTCAGAGAGAATTAAGGACGGCAGTGGCAGGGAGAAACACACCCCCCCCCCCCCCCCCCCCCGTTGGCTTGATTACATTACATGGGTGAGTGTTTTCTAGGAGTGAGAGACGGTTTGGGGAGCGGTGAGTCATTCCATGTGTGAACTTATACAACAACCCACACATGGCTTCATTTGGACTCGTACCAATAAGTGCCTGGCAGGGTTATAATACTCGCCAAAAAAAGAAAAGCCAGAATCCCCAAGTTTTTGTTTCGTCTGTTTGTTTCCATTTGAGTATATAATTCCATTGGAATATTCCTGGCTTGTTCTGCTGGATATACATAATGTGCCCTTGGGGGCTGATTGGAGCCGGAAATAGTAAACATGTTATTGTTGTTTTGTGAGCAGACGTTCCATTCTAGACTTTGACTTTTAGTCTTTTGTCCCGTTCCTTTGCAAAGGAATTTACAATGTGTCATAACTCATAAAATATAATAATTGCAATTTCCCGTCGACAGGACAGTACGGTGTGGTCTACAATAACACTAATAAATGTCATTTATAGAGAGCACTATGGAATAAAGTTATACAAAGTGCTCTCTACATAAAATAATCTAATCCAATCAAAGAATAATACAACGTGACAATGTAATGTATTCGAAGATGTCCGACCGAATCGAGTGACAATACATTTTCACCGTCCAAATCATGGAAAGGCCCTTCGATAAAAAGCCAGCGATAACACAAAGATTAACAACGGAAGCCAAACGACTCACTCAAACCAATTAGGCACGGATAAGAAAGTCGTTATAATTCCTTGAGCAAACTATTTGCTCAATTCTAGCTATTTCCTAAGCAGAAAATAAATTGATTTGACACCCGAGCCATTGCAGACACCTGTGCCAACACTGCACACTCTGGGCGTGTGTGTGCGCAAACGCACGTGCACATGCACATGCACATGCACATGCACATGCACATGCACATGCACATGCACATGCACATGCACATGCACATGCACATGCACATGCACACACACACACAGTCACACAGTCACACACGCACGCACACATTTTGTGCATACAGTACATAGTACATTACACACCAAAAGTTGTCTCAGCCCGTATTGATCACCACCACCTCAGAGACGATCGATAAGACAAAGTCAAATAGTTTCCAGCGTGCTCTCTCCTCTGTGCCTCTGTTCAAAGATCGCTCTGGAAACTCTGAAAGAAAAAACAAAACAGCGGGGCCTCCTCCGATCCAATCAGATATACTATATACAGCCTTTTCACGGCAGACATTTTGACAGGTGTATATATAAGCACAGCTGAAGGTAATAACATGTTAACCCTCTAAGACCCAGCGTTGCTTAGCAACAATTTTATTTTAATTAATTACTTTTTTTTTTTTTTTTTTCTGTTCTTTTTTCACCTAAACGTCATCAGTGATGTTCATTGCAATGCCATTTCAATGCCACTGGTCATGATATTTGCATATAAATACCCTCCACAGAGGCTGAAATTCACACAAATAAAAAATGTCTTTTAACCTAAGACTTTTGACCTTTACCCTAATAAAAGTAGGTAAAATAATTGTAATATATGTTTTTTTTGTGATCAATTAGAATGTCTAGAACATGTTTTATTCATTATTGTGAGAGATATCCCCCAAATGTAAATTATGAATTTATTATATTATTATATAATTATTATACATTTTTCATCAAACTTTATTTTTTTATTTTTTTTAACATATTTTTTAGTCTTAAGGCTCATACATAGTCTGGATTTACGGTGGTGGGGTGACCACCGAACTACAACATGACGTCACTGAGCCGCGGTGAAGAGCAAACCACCGCCACCGCTCCAGCCCTTCTCTCTGTTTTTACTCACCACCGCTCAACGTTATTTCAGCTCCAGGTGGTCAGCTCACCACCGGAGCGGTGGTCACCTTACCACCGAAAATCCAGACTATGAATAGGCCTTTAGTCCTAGTAGTACAAAGTAGTAGTAAGGTTGAAATCTATTTTTTGCAAGTAGAAATTAATGCGGGTCTTGGAGGGTTAAGTATAGGCGCTATATACTGCAGTGTAGCCAGCATGGCCTCGTATACAATAGTAACAGTTCTTCTCATTATACAGTGTCATATCGCAGTCGATTTGTTCATGTTTTGTGCAATATAAAAAAAAAAAAACTGTAAAGGTCCTTTCAAACGGGTGCAGCGATTAACGCGCCTATACAGTAATTCATTTTCGGGCACTGTTCCGTGAAATTGTGCACGCGCGTTTTGTCGTGCTCGTTTTGTTGCACACGCCACCCGTGACTGTATATACAGTAAAACTAGACCTGGATTCTGTTGAGCTTCTTCTTTTTTTGAGTGGCGCAACCACTCCTATACAACCAGCAATGTCTGTCGTCGTGCCTATACCTATATGTGTTGTTCATGTGTCCGTGTGACATCAATGAGCACGAGAATGAGTACCAGTAGGGGGCGCTGTTGTGCCAGAAACAGAGAGAGGGCTGCAGTTGCCTCCTAATGAGAGAGAGGAGGGGGAGGGGGGGGGGGGGGGGGGGGAATATAACATTGGCTGGAAATATATAACATTGGCTGGAAATAGACAGGTGTAGAGATAGAGATAGCTCTGGTCCATATATAGCCCTTTTAATGGCGTTGGTGGTGCCGTGGCATTAGAGCCGGCATGCAGGGGACTTTTGACTTCCTGCGCTCGTGTGAAATGCAGACCGGCCTCTCGACTGTATAGCGAAAATAAAAAAGAACGTTTTCGCTATATACTCGCCGATATTTCGGGGGAAAGGAGGAGAGACCCGCACACATGCACCGCCACTTGCTGGTTCTAGACTTTTATTTTAGATAGGAGTCCTATATAGCAACGTTTTGCCTTTGTGTTATTGACAAAGCCTATAGGCTACTTTTTGTAACTGTTGCCACTATGAGTAATATAATTAGTTCATTTCTCTAAAAGACAAAGTTCATAAGAAGGCTAAAATAGTGCATAGCCAAGAAGTGCATAGCCAAGAAGTTCATAGTTTAAGTCATGTTAAAACCTTATTTCATGTCTTTTTCTTGTCAAGTTGTAATGCTTTTATTTTGAAGGGGGTCAAAGCCACATTCTGCGTCTCGTTTGGTCTGCTCTCATCTCATGTCAATTGGTACACAGAACTTTTGTGTAAGCAATCAAGCCACAACGCAACAGAAGCAGCTAAGGTGCAGCAGCTCCGTTTGCACTGGTCACACAAAGAGACTTAAAAGTTACAAGAGACTGTCATAAGAAAGGTTACACAAGGACCTACGTCTGAAGAGATTCCCTTCCTTGTTTATGCACGCCAGCCAACGAGGTATTTATTGTTTGTTTTGTCTGTATTTTACTTACGTGAAATGTTTGCGTCTATACATGCTGCTGTGCATGTCACTTTGTGTTAAATTGTAACGTGGTTGTTTTATTGTTTATGTTTAGTTTTCACGGTGAATTTGGAGGATCCACAAGCCTAGAAATAAATCTAGTTTCAAGGAAACCACTTGTGTCTGTCTGTGCGCGGAGGGAGTTACACTTTTTGACCAGAAAAACATTTTTTTCCTCGTGTCAATATCCGTAGAGGGTGCAGTGCAGTATAGCCTAACTAAAAGTATTTTTCTTTCGGTGAAAAACAAATCTTTTCTCTAATGCACCCGGCATTATAAGAGCTATGGACCAGAGGGGGGAAAAAAGGATCAGTCAGAGAACGTATAATACTGTATATGGGGTTTAAGTGATTAAAGATGATCTGAGAACTCGTATTTGGGCCTAATCCCGCTACACAATTCAACCGCAACACTGTACTGTACCTCCTCTGTATAAATAAAAGAACTGCAATATACAGTGTACATACAGTAGTATATAACTGTAGTGTATTAGGGATAACTATGTGATTAACTGTACTGCTTTTCGGTATAATAGCAGCAACGGGGCTGGCAGTGGACCATAATCTATACATCTTATTCTTCCACGGATATAGATAGTGTGTAGCCCCCCCCCCCGTCCCAGCACCCCCGCTGACTTGATAACAAGATGTGTGTGTGTGTGTGTGTGTGTGGGCTTGTAGGTCTGCTATTTTTGAAAAATCGTGAAAATGTGCCTCAAATCTTTGAATATATATATTATTGTTACAGTGAGTTGAACATTTTAACTCAATTCTTAATTGCTTCTGGGTTGGGGTCCCGGCTGGAACAACATATTTTCAGATGGGGGGGGACGCGGGGACGCGGAGGCATATTACATATAATTTTCGGGGTCCTTGACGTAAAATATTGAACACCGCTGATACAGAAACAGGAGGTATATTTCAGAAAACTGTCAGGATTTTGACAGGCCTAAATGGGTTAAGCACATTTCCACAAGTATATGTGTGTGTGTGTGTGTGTGTGTGTGTGTGTGTGCACGTGTCGTCTCTCGTCCCCCTCGACCGCCATACCCCCTCAGGCTGCACGAGGGGGGCCCCCCTGCCAGCCAGCGCTCTGCTCCGACATTCCAAGTCAAGTTCAAATTCAAGTGGTTTCATCATGCGTCTATACCATTTGATAACGCACGATGAAAAGTCACTCCAATCACCACCCGCCGCCGCCGCCAACTACTTATAGCGGCAGCTGGGAATGACATCACGCATAATTATGATGGAATTCACTGACATTTTCAATCTGGTTCGGTCGTCGTCGAATCCTATACACGCGTCACGTCAAGGGGGAGACTGTCACAGCACGGCCTTGACGGAATTTAATCGTTTTTTTAGTCCTCGATGTGGGTGACCTACCTTTCTCTTTATGTGTGCTCACAGTTCTTACAGTATACTATATTTGAAGCTATACTTGAAATATGGACAAAAGGTATCCTTCCTCCGAGTTGTACTGCTTTGTCAAAGTGTGAATTATTGCAAGAGAAAAGAATCCAAGGCACTGGTGTTTTCGACCAAAAGGTCTTCGTCAGGGTCTACCCAGCTAGCAAGTCATGGCGCGCCGCCTGCGGGAGGCGGTCGCCGCGCGCCGCCGATCGTGTCCTCCGCCGGGCGCGTCGCACGATGTGGCCGCGTCGTTCTTGATCAGCGTGTGCCGTGCGCGCCGACGCGCGTGTAGCCGGCGCCCCGCTTCTCTGCCGCGCCTCGAACGTCAGCTACCGAAGGCAGCAGCAGGACAGCGTGGAGCTGTCTTATGACACCACCCCCCCCCCCCCCCCCCCCCCAATATATATTGCGACCCCTCACCCCTCCTCCCCCATGCTCACCTCCCTCCCACATATTTATAGAAACATAATAAAGCAGCAAATGTATACTTAATTTTGTTTCTTTATTAGGAAAAAAAAGGTTACAATGAAATAATTTAGGCACATAGAAAAAATATGTAAACAACCAAGTTTAGAATACAAGAAAACAGTCATACCATTCAAACACTTTAACCATCATTGTTGGCTCACGAGCTTGTAGATTTGCTATTTTTGAAAAATCGTGACAATGTGGCCCAAACACAGTGAACGTTTTAACTAAAAACTGCAAGGATTTAGAAGACATTTTGTGGAATCAGTTCTCAAGTTTAATTTCTATAAAACACCAAGTCTATTCTGTGTGGAGTTAGTTATGTAGGCCCAGTAATGTTGCAATAACAGTTACACAGCAATAAACAGAACACACAATCGAGATTCACCTTTTGAGCAAGAAATAGTGCAGCATACATTCAAGAGTCCATTTGGAAACCCCTATAGCGGTGGGTTTGAACCCTTTTCATGCCAAAGTTATTCAGCATTTGAGCCACGGACCACCGTTTGATGAGCTGCCTGCCATGCCTGTCCGTTTCCTTCCTTTATGAAGCCTGACTGGTGGTGGCCGCCAGCAGAAGTTCCAAAATGCACCCTGTCCAACGTCTCCGGCTCTCAGACCCGAGGTCCCTGTCACTGAAGTCCAAGATCCAGTGGTTTTAGCCACTTTAACCATTATTTAAAAAGCTGTAAGCTGTTGAAAACGAGTTTGCTAATTTTGAAACATCGTGAAAATGTGGCACAAATCTGTAAATATATATTATTTTGCTGCAAACGTTTTAACTAAAATCTGTGAGGATTTAGAAGACATATCAGTTCTCAAGTTTAAGTGCTTAAGTCTTTAAAACACCAATTCTCTTCTGAGTGGAGTCAGGAGTTTCTGAGCGTAGCAATGTGTGTATGTCCCCGTGTCTGTATGTCCGAGCACGGAAAGCTGGGTGCGTTCCTTGACGTCTGGATGTTGCATATAGTAGAGGGTCAGGGAAACCCGACTGGTGGTAGAGCAGAGGTTGCATTTGAAGTCGATAGGTCTTCCTCCAGCGAAAGTTCGTCTGAAATCACAGAATTAATTAAATAAATTATTTTCACCTTAATAATTTCTCTGGCTTGTGATCCATGACTTAACAGTTGCCCTGTGGGTAAAACCCAGCCATTTTCTAATTTCTATTCCTGTGCTAAAAAGCTAAATGTGACAAAATGTGAAAATGTTCTTACCATTTTATTTATCCATCACCATCATCTCCACGTGACCTCCTCATCTGTAATTTGAACAAAATCAAATACAAAATTGATATGGATTGCATTTGTATAGGGCTCACAACACATGAGCTTGTAGATCGACTATTTTCACCATGCAACCAAGTGTAAATTTGATGGCTGTGAGAACCACTGCCTTAACCTATTTAGACCTGAGGACGCATCTGTGTCGCCTCATAGGTTTTAAACATTATTTAGCTGTTGAAAAATAGCAGATCTACAAGCTCATCTCCCTTCTACTTTCTTCTACTTTCTTCTTCTACTTTCTTCACCTTAATGACAATAAAACTGAAATCATCATCTTTGGACAACACTCCACCCCCCCCTCTGTCACCAACCTCGGCCCCCTTACATCTAACATCCAAACCAGTGCAAAAAATCTTGGCGTTATATTCGACAACCACTTCAACTTCGACAAACAGATCAGCTCGGTTGTTAAAACTAGTTTCTTCCATCTCCGTCTACTTGCCAAGATCAAACCCTACCTCCCCCTCAAACAATTCGAAACTGTCATCCACTCATTCATCTCCTCCAGACTAGACTACTGTAACGCCCTTTATCATGGTATCCCCCAATCCGCTCTCAGACGACTCCAACTGGTACAAAATGCTGCTGCCCGCCTCCTCACCGGTACCAAAAAATATGACCACATCACACCAGTCTTAATTTCACTTCATTGGCTCCCCATAAAACAGAGAATCGATTTCGAGATTATTTTATTCACCTTCAAATCCCTCAACGGCCTGGCCCCCCCATATATGGCCGAACTCATCCATCAATACTACCCCACCAGAGCTCTGAGGTCTTCGGACCAGTCATTGCTGACCGTGCCAACGTCACGCACCCTCAGAACAAGAGGTGACCGCGCTTTTGCGGTGGCAGCCCCTAAACTCTGGAACAACCTCCCCCCCCATATTAGAGCTGCTCAATCTATTAATATATTCAAATCCCTTCTCAAAACGCACCTTTTTTCCCTTGCTTTTAATGTGAACTGATTTTAATCTTTTTAGCCACTGCATATTATTTGAATTTGTTTATTGTTGTTTTTGTTGTAAAGCACTTTGGTCAACTTCGGTTGTTTTATATGTGCTATATAAATAAAGTTTTGATTGATTGATTGATTCTACACCTCAGTCATTTAAAATGTCATGATGGTAACAAATTAACAATGGTACACATTTCAAACTTGAGGCAAGAGAGCTTGTAGATCGGCTATTTTCAGCAGGATACAAAGGCCAATATATACAGAAGTTACACAAAATATATGGCTTAACCTTGTTATGTAGCTGCTGTTGTTGTTGTTGCCATGATGTAACTGGAGTAGAAACCAGGTCAGGGTGGTAGAGAACGCAGGGTTCCAGTCCTGAGAAGTTTAGACAAAGACAAAGATACAAAATTGAAATTTGTTTTCAGTAAAAAAAAAGGTTCAGTTGTTTCAAAAAGTAATTACTTAATTCAGTGGTTCCCACCAAATAACTGTTCAGACAGAGCAGAGACAGGGCAGTTTAATAAAGATTAAAATTAGCATTGATATTTAAGTCCACAGTCATCACAGTAGGCCTATACTTACTTTAGAAAATGCGTTTCATGGTTTCCCCAGGCTCCACCGTCTGGGTCTTGGAACGTCATATTGTTTGTCTGTAAAATGAAATAATATAAAACACCGTCCATAACGCTTAAGCTGCAGTAGCTTTCCAATGGAGCTGTTTTTAAACCTGTTAAAATAGCATGAATTATACGTTCGCTAACCCCCGTCCAGACAATAGATTAGCTAGCTAGCTAGCTATAGCTACCGGATCGGATACACCGGTAATCTATTCCCTCTGCTAGCGTTAGGAAACGAAACGATTCTATCACGTGCAATTACACTACACACAGTATAAATCAGATATAAATATACACTGACCTTTCAACTGAATTTCTCCGGAGAAAAACGGCGAAATATAAGGCTTTGTTGTGGAGTCTTGTCTTCCTACGTAGCTCATTTCTCAATTCTCAACAACACATTGAACACAACAACAACAGACTCAGAGAAGCCTGCAATGCATGCCGGGTGAAGCCTTGGTCCCAGGCTTCACCATAGAGAGGGGGGGGCTTCAAGGGGGAATTTACTGCACGACCACAGTAAAGTGTTACAACTTACAATTACTATAGTCTGCAGGTACATATTATTATTAATACAAATTAAAACTAAATATAGCTGCAAGAAGAAGTAGAAGAAGAATCCACTTATTTATATTCAATAATAGTTAAAAAAAAAAAACCATAATAATCCTACAAAATATAATATTATTATTATTGATTTATTTTATACATAAGATGCACATCCTTGTCTGAGAGAGAGAGAGAGAGAGAGAGAGAGAGAGAGAGAGAGCGCAAAAGAAAGAGAGAAGAGAGGAAGAGAGGGGCGGGGGGGGCAAGCCTCAGGACAGCGCCACGAGGGCTGTAAATGCACACTGTTGCGCAGAGGAATGAAAATCTAACTGACGCGTGATCGTTTGTCGCGCGGACAGCGGGGGGAAGTCCAAGCCAGCCCGGGCGTGCTACGCTGTGAAGGCGACAGCGGGAGGCGGTAGCTAGCGGGGAAATGTTAGCTGGGTATCTGCACCAGCTTGGCTGATTAGTCACCTTTAAGTGCAACCAGGTGGTGGGTGTGATCCAATCCAATGTCATTACATCGTTGTTATTTCATTGGCATATAAATTATTTCATTTTAGTTACATTATTTTGTTGTATTGATATCAGGGACCAGCACCAAGTGAAAAGCATAAAAGACAATTAATGAAATACTTGAAATATCTCTTGTGGTTTTGTGTCATACACAAGGCACACGTATGATGCTGCCAGAGTTCTTCAGAATATAGTATAGATTCAAAGACATGTGAGCGACATTTTGTCGGCCCCCGTAAATGAGCAAAGATTGGTTTCAAAGCTGGAACTGAACATGCTGATTGGTCGATGGTCTAATGATCGCGTTGCCCTGAAGCATTGAATCTTGACCGTAAAGTAGCTACTGAAGTTAACTGAACCATGCAACAGTACTATCTATCTAATATCTATCTAATATTTCCATTGTTGGATGGATACGATAAGACTGAAGGAGGGTAACGCTTGGGGGGGCAAGGTCGCAGAAAACACTCCTCGAGGGCTCTTGTCAATTATAGATCATTTATCATCCCTTTTGATGATGGAGTTTTAATTACACGAGTTATCAGGAGAAATGGACCGGAGAAAGATAAAGTGATGAGATAGAGGAGAGGGCATTAAGCTCTCACAGACGTAGAACTCGGTATGCGTGCGCGCGTGTGTGCGTCACGGTGCGTGCATGCGCATACGCACGTTCACATACACGTACACTATACACATGTATGCCAGTGTGTGCCTTTGTGGGGCCCTATATATATATATACACGTGTTTCAACTGCAACATACATGTGTCACTCACTGTACATCACATTCTGTATATCTCCGGTCGCCATACATAAGTAATCCGCTATGTATGTTTCGACCGTGTTTGCAGATGCTTATATATCTCCATCTCTCCGTGGTCTTGAAACCGCCGCGGCGTTATGTGTAGCCTCCAGAGACGTTGTGTAGAAGCACTCATGCATCCTAGCATGAGGCAAACATCATGGATTCACTGCTTCCTTTTGGCCTGAAAGGGTAAAAATAGAAGAAAAAGAAAGCCGCGGTGGTGCTCTGAAAACCCACTATACGTGGTCGACTTTTTTAAGTGGCTGCACAACTCTTTTGTTTCATAACCAGGGCATACGTTTTGTAGCCCAACAGGTCGAAGTGAGCTGAACCTTAAGTGATGCAGTAGTTTTTTTTCATCCCTCTCCCTCCCTCCCTCCTTGTCCTCTCTCCTTTCCTTACAGCTATACCCCCCTCCCTTTCCCCATCCCAGCTGTACTGTAGCTACCTCATCGCGTCTGTCCGTGTAGCCCACATCTCTCACCCCTTGCTGTCACAATCCTCCCTCGCCTCATCTATCTGTGCCCGTCACCATCGTCCCGTTCATTCATTCATTCTCTCTCCTCCTCTCTCTTTCTATTAGCGTCTCAACCTCTGCCTCCTCTCTCTCTCTCTCTCTGTGTTCACATCTCACCGTTATGGGTCCAATTTTGGGGTCCATTTTTACACTCTGATTTTACTGTGCGTTGTCCTCTTTGCTGTCAGCAGGGCAGTCTCTCTCTGTGGCGGTAGTGTAGTGGCGTGCAGGCTAGCGCCCAGCAGTGACGATGCCCTAGCGTGGTGGTGGTGGCACATGGCTGCGACATGCAGCGTATATAGCTATAAATAACTTTTGTCTTGCGGTGCTCGGCCCCAAGACATGACCCGCGGGGGCCCTGCAGAGGAGACGCCAATCTGCCGTCTATAGTGGCGTCTACTACAGTATAACCTGAAGCAACGCTCAAGGCATGGGGGGAGGGGACACACAAACAAGACAGCTAAGGATGAAGCTAATATGGTTTATGTTGCGGGTTTGAGTAAATGGTGCGCTGTGACTGGTCAGTCGCTGTGATTGACAGCCTATACACCTAAACCTAACCCTATAACCTTAACCTCAGTAAAACTATACCTAAACCTAACCCTATAACCCTAACCTTAACCTCAGTAAAACTATACCTAAACCTATAACCCTAACCCTAACCTCAGTAAAACTATACCCAAACCTAACCCTATAACCCTAACCTTAACCTCAGTAAAACTATACCTAAACCTAACCTCAGTACACTATACCTAAACCTAACCTCAGTAAAACTATACCTAAACCTAACCTCAGTAAAACTATACCCAAACCTAACCCTAAACCTTAACCTCAGTAAAACTATACCTAAAGGGTAGTTAGCTGCTAGTCTTGGCCATTGTATGACTAAGTATAAATATAAGTATGAAGTATAAAATCAGGCTTTATGGGAAGCAACATGCACGCAGGGAGCCCTTGGTGGAGTCATGTCTGGTTCTATATACCCGACATGCCCTGTCCCACAGTAGTAATCCACCACGACAGAATCTCGCTTGCGTGAAACAACAAGTTTAACTCAAGCGGATTTCTCTGTCACGATCCGTGACGTGTTTTCATTTTTTGTTCCTTATTGTTTCTCATGGGTTTTCACTTGACTTTAGTGTAACCTTTTTGTTTTGAAGTAAATCTATAGTGTCTCTTTGTTTCCTCTCTGTTTGCAACTGTTACCTGTCTTGTCCCACCAGCCCTATAGGGCATTCACTTCTAGTCATTGTTACTAGTCCACTAGTTTTTTAACCCATTCTGACCTGAGATCAGATTCATACGAGGTTTCCACTGGACACACACTTGTCTGATGAACCCATTCTGACCTGAGATCAGATTCTGATCTCGATCTTTCAAAAATAGCAGACCTACAAGCTCGTAGCGCGCCACTCGGTGGCGCGCTATGAGCTTGTAGATCTGCTATTTTTCAATAGCCAAAGCACAACATGATGCGAACACCAAAACGGGTTCCCGCGCAAAATGGGCATTATGTTATGCTTTAGCATATTGAACAATAGCAAGGTATAGGTCTTTACTAGTCCCCTCAGCCTATCCCAGTGTTGATTTGTCTGTCGAGTTCACCTGTGTCTAGTTAGTCTTGTCTATTTATATATATACCCTTGTTTGTTTTCATGCAGTTCTCTGTGGTGACAGGAACTATTTTTGCTCATGTCAGTGAACCGGATTGGTCAAAGTCGTTCAATCGTTCACGTTGACGACGTATACCTTGAAATCTATTGGCCGAGCCAGGCCGATCGACCGTCACTTCAGGCTATGGGGTTGTTGTTGTCGCCGCTGCATGCTGGCCCTGGGAGGGATGCGATTGTCAATGTCTCTCTACTAGTAAATCGTTTCAATACACACTCTTCCACATGAGCGACGTCGGTAAAAACTATGATATTTTGAGGGGAAATGTATATTTTATTTATGCACAGATTTTGACAAATAAAATACACGTTCTATTGTTCGTGTTGCAAGTAGTAATCCTCGTGTTCTGTACTGCTCAGCTGTGTTTTGACTCTTGCCTTTATACCTGGACTTTGACTGCTGCCTATATGCTCCTCTTGGTTGGTGGAAAAATAAATACTTTAATTTTAAACCGAGCTGCCTCCGCCTCTCATCTTGCACTTGTAGGTCCTCGTACACAGTCTCGACTCAAACCGTGACGTTCACATTGTCAAAATATGACTTGACAATAATGTGAAATCTGTCTAAACCGTCAAAGATAACGATCGGTCGAGTCAATGGACGATAGCCATCGCTATTGGCTTCAAAGGTCAAAATGAATTCAATACACAGACGAATAGATTGAAGTCCGATGACAGGCACAGTCCTATACATGTGCTGTTATGCCTAACCTAAATAAATGGCATAATTCAAGCATTCACACTGTTTTAACACTGATCTAATTATTTTAATATAGGGTGAAAATGACTTTAAACCACTTCTCACATACACAAAAGGTTTTTAATCCTTTTGACAATAAAGATGTCAATCAATCAAAAAGTTGGAAATTTTTAAGTGCCAGGGACGACAAGATGTCTTATTGCCGTCTTTGTAATGGATGCCAAGGACGTAACGAGGCCACGGTTTTCAAAATCCATATTTTGAAAATTCCTCTAATCAGGTGTACAGGTGATGACATGCACATTACATGCATAATAGAATTACAAATTCTTCCTTACTTTATAATGGGCACTCAGAGCCTAAACTGGTGCCCCGCCAGGTGGCGCTTAAAGAGCTTAGCTGTAATTTAACTCGTGAAAATATTTATTTCAGAAAACTGGAGAATTTAGAAGATCTTTGACGTCAGGCCTAAATGGGTTAACCCTAGTTTTGGTGGGGGAAGCCTGCATATATAGCAGTATCGGTTGATATCAGTTGGCAAAAATAAATCTGACATCCCGCACCTATTCAAGACCAAAGTCTCTTCCCTAAGGATGAATTTCAGGGATCAATACTGATCAATGTTCTCTCTCTCTCTCTCTCTCTCTCTCTCTCTCTCTCTCTCTCTCTCTGTCCTCCAGGTGACAATAACCCCAAGGAGAGCAGCCCCTTCATCAACAGCAGTGACGCTGCTGAGAAGAGCCAGCAGTATGATGGCAAGCACATGGCCTTGTTTGAGGTACAGTGCAGCTTCTGACACCATTATATAGAACATGTTCCTCAAGCACATGGCCTTGTTTGAGGTACAGTAGTGCAGCTTCTGAGACCATTATAGAACATTGTTCCTAGAGCACATGGCCTTGTTTGAGGTACAGTAGTGCAGCTTCTGAGACCATTATAGAACATTGTTCCTCGACCACATGGCCTTGTTTGAGGTACAGTAGTGCAGCTTCTGAGACCATTATAGAACATTGTTCCTAGAGCACATGGCCTTGTTTGAGGTACAGTAGTGCAGCTTCTGAGACCATTATAGAACATTGTTCCTCGACCACATGGCCTTGTTTGAGGTACAGTAGTGCAGCTTCTGAGACCATTATAGAACATTGTTCCTAGAGCACATGGCCTTGTTTGAGGTACAGTAGTGCAGCTTCTGAGACCATTATAGAACATTGTTCCTCGAGCACATGGCCTTGTTTGAGGTACAGTAGTGCAGCTTCTGAGACCATTCTAGAACATTGTTCCTCGACCACATGGCCTTGTTTGAGGTACAGTAGTGCAGCTTCTGAGACCATTCTAGAACATTGTTCCTCAAGCACATGGCCTTGTTTGAGGTACAGCGCAAGCTTCTGAGACCTTTATAGAACATGTTCCTCAGACGTTTCTATAGTTCAAAGACCCCCAGTTGCGTTAGGCCCGTGGACCCCCATAACCCAGAGAGTGTCCTTTGTGTAACCTGCATTACACCAAGAAGAAGCGTTATGGCACGCACGCACGCACGCACACAAGCACGCACGCACGCACCCACGCACGCATGCAAGCACGCACGCACGCACGCACGCACGCACGCACGCATGCACGCACATCATCACACCTTACCTGTGTGATGATACAGCTTTTTCTGATAGATTCATGTAACACACATACATACAATCACACACACGCACGCATGCACGCACCCACGCATGCACAGTTGCACACACAAACACACACACACACACACACACACACACACACACACACACACACACACACGCACAATTCACACACACAATTCAGTGATTGAAAGGGGGTTTCTGACATCGATTAATGAGGGTAATGAGTGTGTGAAGGGCAAAGGGTTATCTTCGGGCGAATACAAGCAATCTAATACTGCTATACAGCAAAGGACTTTGCCATTTACCTTAGCCCAGAGCAGTTGTGTTTACGCTCTGTCCTCATCAAAGGACTTCTTGGCTACGACAAAGAAGAAGGAATAACAAAGTAACTAATTGCCCCTCACGTGGTCTCGTCACAGTGACGGTGCATAAGCGTACAGTCATATACCATATAGCAAGCAGCATGCCATACTTGCTTAACTCCAGTGCAGTGGTTCTCAACCTGTGGGTCGGGCACCACCACTGGGGTCCAAAGATGACTGTAAAGTTGACTTCTTAAGCCCTTTCTATACATACATACAAAAATAAATAAACGGAGTCTAAACTAAATGAAATGCCTCGACTCCTACATTTCAAATCAATACTGCAATGTAGAAATACTTTGCTACAAGTAAAAGTCCAGAAGTCACATGGTTTGATACAACATTTTGGACTACAAGCTGTTGTACGGCTTTGCGGCTGTGTTTCGACTGCCCCCCCCCCCCCCCCCCTCCCCCTCATACAACACAAACGTTGCGTCAAACCATGTGACTCCCATTGGAAATGCATTGGGGCAAGATGTATCACACCCTTTGTAAAGGTGTGAGTAGAAAAGAATGGTGGTACTTTATTAATGAGGAGCAATAACAAGAAGAATAATTAGTGAGGGCCAATGAAGATATAGTTGAAAAGTGGTGAAGTGGTCCATATACTAGTGTTCTTTTTTGTTGTCGTATACACCAGTTGTTGACCAGTTGTTTTTGCGCTGCGTGTGTTTGTGTGTGTGTGTGTGTGTGTGTAGGAGGAGATGGACACCAGTCCCATGGTGTCGTCCCTGCTCAGCAGCCTGGCCAACTACTCCAACGTGTCCGAGGGCAGCAAGGAGCACGAAGAGGCGGAGAACAACGAGGCCGAGTCCACGCGCAAGAAACCTAGCGTCAAGGTACGATGCTAATAGCGCGTGTGTAGCGGTGTAGAGGTTTCATATCAAGGTCCATTATTTATTTGGCATTTGAGCCACGGATAAGCCAACGTTTGATGAGATTTATAGCCTCTCTCGGACTTCAAAGGACTTAATATTTTGTACGTGCACAATTCCATGCCGTGTTGATGTGGTGCCATTACTATACAATAGGAGAGACAACATGCGTTCAATCAAAATAACAATTATTCTGCATGCCAGAGGTTTAACAGAAATGTTACTCTTGCGAGCTTGAAATTAAACAAAATGGAGCCGTCGTTTTACACGCTCAAAGGTTAAAGCTCTAATAAGGGTCCATTTGGTTACCAGCTCTCCATCATTCAGAGAGAGAGAGAGAGAGAATTTATATTTATGCGGTAAGAGAATCTCTCCCTTCATGCCAGAGAAGACGGTCATATTTCGGGCATATAGTTATGAATGGTGATTCGTCTGTGATTATTAATTATTAATCTGTGATTAAAAAGAATCGTGTCATTGTGCAGGCCGCCCTTATAGCATAGTGGTTAGAATAGAATATGCGCCTTTCATTAGAAGTCTTCGAACCCTGTACAAAGGGGTGTGCTTACTGCTCGCAAACGGTTCGTAGCGCCGCAAAGCCAACGGGTTCAGTTGTCGAAGACGTTGTTGTTGTTGTTGTTGTTATTAGGAATGAAAACAAAAAAAGGAGCACCACCGGAAGAGGGCGGTTTAAGGTCGGTTTTAGTTTATTTCTGATGACTAGCTTTGTTTTAGTTTAGTTTTTATTAGTTTTAGTGTTGTTTTTTTAGTTTTTTCTGCCCTTTTCAATCCTGCACTTGACGAATAAATCAGGGTGCAGGGTACTCATCAGGTGCAGGCTCATATAGTGCAGCACTCTGTGCCGCGCTATGAGCTTGTAGATCTATTTTTCAATAAAGTATAACATAATGACTTTAAAAACGCCAAAAGGGGTTCCCGTCATGAACGGGGTTTTAAACTACAATAACCTTGGTATAGTGAACGAGGCCGACATCCCGTCTCTCCACCCAGAGGCAAATTTTCAAAATGTATTTATTATTTTATTTATTATTATTTATTTATTATTTTCTGCCCCAATGGGTTCCCTATAGATTGAGTCTCCATGTGGCAGGTGCGTTCTTATACTGTATACATCTCCGGATGTATAAGAACAGATGACGATGATGTAAGTCTTGCAGATGGTAGGCCAATAAATACTACCTCTGAACCCAATCCGACGTCCGAGTTTCCGAAGCTTTTTTCCGAGTCCGGAAAGGCTTCCCGAGAGTTCTGGAGGTGGTGCATGAGGTTCTGCGTTAGGAAACGTTTAGCCTGAGCTAACGTGTTAAGTTTCTGGTCTATAGGGGTGGGTCGCGGCTGAGATTTGCGCACGCCCTGATTGGATCTCACCGATCTGTCCGTCAGCCCTGGCCACTCCTCTCCCACCTGGTGAAGCGCTACGACACATCATTTGGAGCGACGCCCACCCGGAAGCGTTGACTCCCACTTCTAGACCAAGGCAGCCAATGCGTTCCTCCAGGCTTTCATTTTTCGCGCAGACGAAATGAAAGCCTGGGTATCGAGGCTAGGAAACGTTCTTCTGAAGCTTGGAATGACGTCAGTTTGTTATAGTTATAGAAAGGTTTGGAGCGCCGGCGTATAGGAGTATATTATTAAGACTGCACTTTAGTTGGGAAAACTCCCCCCGTCGGCATTGTGTGAGGTTCATCATTGTGTATACATGAGGGTATATACGGTTATCAGAGCCACAGTGCTCAAAAGAAGTATACTGTATATTGATTGGGCTGCTCTAGTCTACACGGCTGACAGCTTCTTGTGTGAGCTTTGGCCCCCCGCACCTGTCTCCAATGCATGTCCAATCAGGAGATGCCTGACGGGGGGAGGAAAAAGTGAAAGGTTTTGACTCATAACCTCTTCTTCGACGATGACTCCTCTCCTTGTTGTATACCGCTTGTTTGAAAGAAAGAAAGAAATCATAACTAAACATAAAGATACGTATAGCTTGCGGATTTAGTTCAGTCAGATTGTAACCGAGCCCTATAAGTCAAGGGCCGATCTGGCCTGGGATAATGCAGAGAGATGCCGACCTTAGCTTAGTCGTATAAGGGATGGATATGGGGGTCTCTTGAGGCGAGCGGGTATGAAGTCCTTAGGGCCGATTCATACTCCTATTTTAGAGCCGAATAAAAGTCGGTTCGGCGCTGTAGAGCCTACAATTTGATGTCATTTGAGGTTCGGGGGGGGGGGGGGGGGGGGCGGGTACCGTCCTAAAGTCGGCTCTTCGGTGCTACTGAAAATTTCTGACGAGCCGAAATCATTTCGGCACTACAGCGCCGAAACAGCGTTAAAATAGGAGTATGAATCGGCCCTTAGGTGGATGTCACGATCTTGGTTCTTAGCTTAAATCCATCTTTGCTCGCTTATAGGCACCTATATTTAAAGTGTTGAGATGTCAGAGAGGTGACGTCCGTTTAATGATAAAAAATATATTATATGCACACTTGTAATTCTCGTTCTATATAACAACTATTGGTTAAATCTATTCGTGAGTTATCTGACGACTTTATACTTTACTATTCACATATTCATTGAAAAGGATAGTTATAAGACCAGAGCCATAGAGTATAAGACAGAGTTACGACATTGAGGGGGGGCAGAAAACAGCCCCGGTCAACGTTGTTCATGAAACTCGTTTCGTCACTGTTAAAACCTATAGGGCTGTATTTTGCGTGTCTGTAAGTAGGACCAGGTCTTATTCCTGGAGGGCGTGATCAATGCCATTGGGCTATTCTGAGTGCCCAAAGAGCATTGACCACACCTCCAGGTCTTAAATTATAAGTAATAAGACCTGGTACTTAAGACACGCAAAAAAATACAGCCCAATATTGACTCCAGTGCATATTATCGTCAACTTCCGGGTTCAGGCCTTTGTCACTATTCGCCAATTCGCCAGTCTGTGTAGAAGAGCCGCCATTGGACTGGCCCCGCATGAAGTGAACCGAAGTTGTCAGAACTCTGTCTTACTCTATAGGCTCTGGCTTAGACGGGAACAAAAGCCAGAACGGAACAGAATAGACCAAAATAGACCAGAAAAGAATAGAATAGAATAGAATGCTATAGAAGCGTTCTCCCATGATCCCAGCATATACCCTGCTGTCCCAGCCAGGCATGGTCGAGCCATCAGGTGTGTGCGTGTGCGCGCGCGTCGCGTGCGTGCGTTGCGCGGCGGCCGTCTCGTCTCACCGAACCCTCTTCGAGCAGGTCTAATTTCCAAGTGTCTCCCCGGCACCCTTCCTTCCGTCGAATGCTTTAATTATTCTGCCACGCTACAGCAAGCAGCTGCTTCTCCCAATCAGCGGGCCATTCCACAGCCAATCTCCACCATCACCAAGAGAGGGCTTTTCATTAAGGCAGCCTGTGGCATTTTATCGCCCTGACAGCGACCCCCCCCCTTCTCCTCTCTCCCCTCCAGATCTCTCTCTCTCTCTCTCTCTCTCTCTCTCTCTCACTCTCTGTCTCCCTTGTTTCTTTCCTCACTTTACCGCAGTAGTCGATCTCCGTCTCGCTGCCCCGCCCCTCTCCTTGTCTCCTCTCACCTCCTCTCCACTGCCTTATCCCATTCTGACCTGAGATCAGATTCTAAAAGAAATGTCTTCTATACGACGTCCTGACGGTTTTCTGAAAAAGCTAAGTTTCTATGTGTCAGTCGTTTTTCGACTTTTTCAAAAATAGCAGATCTATACAAGCTCGTAGCGCGCCACTCGGTGGCGCGCTACGAGCTTGTAGATCTGCTATTTTTCAATAGCTAAAGCATAACACCAAAAGGCCGGGTTCTCGCCCAAAATGGGTTATTTCTCAACTCTCTCACTTTACTGCAGCGCCGAGACCATCTCTGTCTCCATCTCTGTCTCTGCCAAACCGTCTCTCTCTCTCTCTCTCTGTCTGCATGTCTCCCCCCCCCCCACATCTGTCTCTTTCCGTTGTCCTTCTTCGTCAGTTCACTGAGCGTGTGGCAGGGCTGGCAGTCAGAGAAGTGTGTGAAAGCCCAAGATTATAGATTCTGTCAGCCCGTGCCTGTCACATGGGTGAACGGTGCAGAGGTCATGCAGGTTATGATGAGAGCAGTCACACGTTAAAAAACCGTTCCCCTCACTGGGGGCTTTCTTCTCTTTTTTTTTACTCCGCAGTGATGATTAATGACACGAGGAAAAAGGATAGACGCTGACTTTTACAGGTTTTACACCTCGAGACAAGGCAATTATTCAGTGTTTTGTTTTGGGACTTTTAGTTTAATGCAATGTTGATATTATATTATTCTTTTTCCGCACAAAACCACAATTCTTGAATTTCCCCCAAAAAAGTGAATATCGTGTGAATACAGTGAATTCGGTTGTTGCGAACGCAGTGAGCACTTACTATGAGACCTAGCAGATCATGTCTGTCTGTGTGTCTGTCTGTGTGTGTGTCTGTCTGTGTGTCTGTCCCGCTATCCAAATATGGAGTGTGTTGCATCAGCAATCACTCAGCTCCATATATGGGCACAAAAGGGGCCAGGTCCACATATACAGTAACAGCGGGACAGACACACAGACAGACAGACATGATCTGCAGGGTCTCAGCTGCGTTCGCTTCCCGCGTTTGCGCGTCTTACTGGTATAATATATAATAGTATGTTTTGTATTTGTAGTTTCTTTCTTCTTCTTTTAACATTAACAGACAGTCCTATATAATACTTCCATTTGAACCATTGGGCTTGCTTTTTGTATAGCACTTTAAAAAAAACTCATTTTCGAGACATTCAATCATCGTACTTTCATTCAAGTCATTTCCATTCGAGTCACTTTTTCATTTTGTCATTCACACCGGGGAACAGACAGCTGATTCTGGACCTCTTTATTAAATGAAGAGTGGGCCAGTATCATTAAATGATAATGAGCCAAAATGGAACCCTATCCCGAAGCTATGCGTTCACCATGGGGCCCATACAGAATGACATGCAAAGAGCACACACACCAGACCCCAGGCAATCAATTAATTAGGATGGCCCGAAAGAAAAGAAATAAAGTGATTGGGGGTCCTCTTTTCTTCTTATCTTCCAGCTGGTATTTTTCCATTTTAGTCGCGCACTTTTCTAAACGCCTGATTTATTCCAATATGGACTCCAAAAATATTTCTTGTATTTGTAAATACAGTATGTACTTTTTACTCGGACTCGAGTGGCACTATGAAGTATAGTTTCCATTTGGATAACATGCCCAGTAAGTACTCTACCCTCCCCTGCATTTTATGCCTTTAATGTTCCCTTGTGCTAATGTTGTTTCTCTTCCAGGCCATTGTGTTTTATAGCGTCTCCTCAATCACACGTGTGTGTGTGTGTGTGTGTGTGTGTGTGTGTGTGTGTGTGTGTGTGTGTGTGTGCGCGTGCGCCACACATGTACATGCACAGTCGCACTCACACACGTGTGATTGTGCACTCTCACGCGAGACGGGTGGACCTCATCAGTATGCTCATCAGAGCCCACCTGAAGGTTGTTACGTTGATTAATGACCATCCACAGGCGGTGTGTTGCTGCCATGTACGGGCGTGCAGTTGACTGAGTTCACGGTGGACCTGTTAGCGTCATGTTTTGCTTTAGCTATTGAAAAATAGCCACCGAGTGGCGCGCTACGAGCTTGTATAGGTCTGCTATTTTTGAAGAAATGTGAAAAGTGACATGAAAGTGTTTGAGAACGACTGACATAGAAAAAACATAGCTTTTTCAAGGAAACAGTCAGGATTTAGAAGACATTTGCAGAATGCGTTCCCAGGTCAAAATGGGATATTGTCCACAGCCAAGTCACCAGACTTTGACTGACTCAAGTAAAAGTAGCAATAATACCACACTATAGAAATTACAAGTAAAAGTTCGATTGTATATTCACAATTTGTCTCGATTAACAGTACAAAGGGTTTGGCATCCGAATATAACTTAAAGTGCTAAAGTAAAAGTATAGAATATGAAAATGAACGGTGCCATTTCAAAATGTATTTAACCCATTTAGACCCGAGTTAAAAACATTCACTTTGAAAGAATATATATTCAAAGATTTGCGCAGACCTACAAACTCGCAGACCTACAAGCTCCTACAGACCTACAAGCTCGTAGCGCGCCACTCGGTGGCGCGCTATGAGCTTGTAGATCTGCTATTTTTCAACAGCTAAATTATAACATAATGTTTAAAACACCAAAAGGGTAAAGGTTTTGGCATCCGAATATAACTTAAAGGGCTAAAGTAAGAGTAGAATATGAAAATGAACGGGCCATTTTGAAATGTATTTAAAACGAATATTCAGATCTATCTATAAGCGCACAATGCATTGCAAGAACAAGGCTCTCTATCCTTTTTGAGCTTACACTATTCTTTGGCTATTTTTGAGTGGTGCAACCACTCCTATACAACCAGCAATGTCCGTGCGTATACCTACACCTGAGTGTATCTGAGCACGAGTATATGACTTATTAGTACCAGTAGGGGGCGCCAGAAACAGAGAGAGAGATAGATAGTGCTGCAGCCTGCTCTGTTGCCTGCTAATGAGAGAGAGAGAGAGAGAGAGAGAGGTGGGGGGGGGGGGGATTGCACCACTCAGTTCACACAGGTGTGATTTTTATTACTACTACTGACTAAAGTTTTCAAAAGAATTGTGTAGTGAAGTAAAAGGATCCCGAAGCTCTTAATACTACGTCGGCAACCCTATACAGACTGGAGACTCCACGCGTCACCTCACTTACTGTAGCTGTGCAAATGTGACGGATGAATAGACACAGTACATACTGTAGAGACTTGGTGAAGTCTTTTAGCCTAGAATATTCTAGTAATACATATACAGTGCAGTATACTGTATATAGTACTGGCTATTTGGAGGTATAGAGTAGTGGTTTTCAACCCTTTTCATATCATTATTTATTCAGCGTTTGAGCCACGGACCACCGTTTGACGGGATGTACAGTATGAAGCCTCTCGCAGACTCAAGACTCAAGAATATGTTGCAATCGTTGGATACAATTCTGTCCACAATTCCATGCTGTGTAGGATGTTGGTATATACAGGCAAACTATCAAAAATAACAATTCTTCTACATTCTGTAATAGCGTAGACTTCTTGTAAATGAAATAATGCAAAATATTATTATTTATCAATAATTTGACTCTGGTTTCAAGAGTTAAATATAAGGGTCCATTTTGGTTATACCAACTCTCCATCATTTAGCTTCATGGGGACCACCTGGAACCCCCTCAGGGATGAGCTTGTAGATCTTCAATTTTTCAAAGAATTGCAGATCTACAAGCTCGTAGCGCGCCACTCGGTGGCGCGCTATGAGCTTGTAGATCTGCTATTTTTCAATAGCTAAAGCATGACATAATGCTAATACCAAAAAAAAGGGTTTGCGCCCAAAATGGGTTAACTGATGGACACAAGCACGCACGCACGCAACGTCGTACACACACAGAAACACAAAGGCTTCAGTGTAGAATACAGACACGCACGCACACACAGAAACACGCTATTAACCCTTGACCCCACATGGTCTGTGACTGCCTATAATAACCCACAGTGGACCAGTTGAGGCACAGCCAGGCTGATGTTGGCCAGCCTCTCTCTCTCTCCTTCTCCTCTCTCTGCTGTGTCTATTTAATAATTCAGCTACACCTGAGCAGAAACACATTTGCCCTATCAGCTGCTGTTTGGCCAGCGGAGCGTGGTGGTGATGGCATTACAAGCCCCAACCCTCTCCGGCACTCCCTGTCCTCCCTCCTCCTCCTCCTCCTCCTCCTCCTCCTCCACACTCACACCTAGCTGTCTCTCTCTCCTCCGTGGTCCGGCCTGGGCAGTGTTCCATTTCGGGTTTTATGATCCGGTTCGGGAGCGGATGGTAACTGTATATAGTCGACAATGAAGAATCAGAAGCGATCGTGCAGGGAACTTATTTTGAGTATTAGACGAATTTTAAAAAACGGGTCTCATGGTCGCAGCTTTACGTATTTCCTGTAGGCGGACTCGACGTAGCTGCGGGGTTTAAAAACCCTCACCATGAGGCGCATCTCTTCTACTACAGTGAACGGGTAGAGTGACTGATGTTATAGTCTGCCTCAAATTCTGAACGGGAACCCCTTTTGGTGTCGGCATCATGTTATGCTTTAGCTATTGAAAAATAGCAGATCTACAAGCTCGTAGCGCGCCACCGAGTGGCGCGCTATGAGCTTGTATAGGTCTGCTATTTTTTGAAAAATCGAAGAACGACTGACATTTTTTAGAATCTGATCTCAGGTCAGAATGGGTTCATCAGACCAGTGTGTGTGTCCAGTGGAAACCTCGTATGAATCTGATCTCAGGTCAGAATGGGTTTAAACCCCGCAGCTATATTATACGTCGAGTCCGCCTACAGGAAATTACGTAAGCTGCGACCATGAGACCCGTTTCTGGATTCGTCTTATATACTTCTGATTCCGCTTTGTGGTTTCGAGGTTATGCCTCCGTGTTAATGAAGCTCCACAGACACATGCCTACACGAGGAACATGGCCTGGACTCATTATAACCACAGGCCTTGTTGTGTCCTCTATCTATATGTGGTTGCCAAACTTTTCAGGTCGAGACCCAAAAGAGAGATTAAACGTTTTTGCCCGGGACCCAAAAAGTACTGAAAATAGCACGTCTACTACAAGCTCACAACTTTGGACTTTCCCTTGAGATAGAGAGAGAGAGAGAGAGAGAGAGAGAGAGTTTCTTCATTGCAGTCTTGGTACTTTTAAGGAAATAAAACATTTTGAGTACTTTTTCGACTTTGGAAGCTCACAAAAATCTCTCCTCTCCTCTCCTCTCCTCTCCTCTCCTCTATTATGCAATCATTTGTACATGTCCATAATTATTACACCATTATAATTAATTCTGCAGTATAACTATAGGTGATAAATATAATTACCTCTATACTGTACATACATAATAACTATAATTATTTATAATAACGTAACATTTGCTGTATGCTATCACTGATATATCTTTGTGCACTGCTTGGAGTATAATACTGGGATTTTGTGTTTTGTCATTTTTTGTTTGATATTACAAGTGTGTTTATAATTGTTTTATGGTCTCAGGGCCCCCTTCAAAATTAGATTAACCCATTTTGGGCGGGCACCCCTTTTGGTGTTGGCACCATGTTATGCTTTAGCTATTGAAAAATAGCAGATCTACAAGCTCATAGCGCGCCACCGAGTGGCGCGCTACAAGCTTCTAGGTCTGCTATTTTTGAAAAATCGAAGGACGACTGACACGGAAACATGGCTTTTTCAGAAAACTGTCAGGATGTAGAAGACATTTTTAGAATCTGATCTCAGGTCAAAATGGGTTAAGGGCTTATTGTACGTTTACTGTAAGTGTATTTTGCGAGCCCCTCCCACAGCTTTTGTCCCAACACGTCTCAAGATTTGCCATGACAATGAAAGGGGAAAATTAGGTCAAGATTCCGCTAAATATGACGAAAATTAAACATCAAAGCGTTAAACGCCATTGACATTGAAGGGAAAATGTATGTAAACGAGCAAATCAGCTATAACCAATCACAGGCAACAGGTATTCTGATTGGCCAGTATGAGATGATGTATGATGATAAGAGCGCCCCTCACTTCACACAGGTGTGATTTTGTTGAGGGACACTAGCCCCTCCTATACATCCAGCTTTTGGTTACCGTCCACAAACGTAAACAAACATTAAATCTCCCGTTGACAACAAATGGAGAATTTTATGTCATAGTGTCCGAACAAAGTGTCTATTTTACGTCATGATGATGATGTATACGATGATAAGAGCGCCCCTCACTTCACGCGGGTGTGATTTGTTCTTAGTCTAACCCATTTTGGGGCGGGGACCCCTTTTGGTGTTTGAAACATTATGTTATAATTTAAGCTATTGAAAAATAGCAGATCTACAAGCTCATAGCGCTCACCGAGTGGCGCGCTACGAGCTTGTATAGGTCTGCTATTTTTGAATAATCGTGAAAAACTGGAGGATTTAGAAGATTTTTTTCTTTTTTAATTTTGAGGTCAGGCCTAAATAAGACAGTTAATACAAACCTCCCAAAAAAGACCCAAATATAGATAATTCCCCCATAACTCCTTGCTCTCATTTGTTTTCTTTCATATTTATTTATGCAGCTAAGGGGATGAACGTACTTTACCACCGTGCCTTTCTTCTTCTTTAACTCGTGTCTTATCAAGATTCATATCTTAGCGGGGAGAGAAATTGCTATATAACCGCTGCTGCTCTCAGCGAGTTCACACGCAGTCCGTGGGTGGGAGGAAGGAAGGTATAATGAGAACAGCACAGAAAACCAGGAGAAAAGGAGGGAAAAGATCAGGAAATAATGAAATATTCAATAAATAAGAGGCCTTGGGGAGGATTAAAAAAAAGGGAGAAATGGGGCGTTGATGAGTTTGGGGGGGGGCGGGGGGGGGGGTCAGGAGGAGGGCAAGATATGAGAGTAGGTATGCAGCCGCAGGAGGGGAGGGAGTACAGTGGTGTACAGTATCTATGTACATTTACTTACTTTACTTGAGTATTTCCAATTTTCAGTGCTTTTCCTTCTACTCCACAGTCTCCACTACATCTCATATTGTAGGCCTACTTTACTAATTTCACTCCACTGCAATTGTTGTGAACATTTTTAGTTTGTTTTTTAGTTTGTTTTAGATGGTTATTCTTATTACAATTTATACAAAACATATAACCACTTCAGCCCCTATTTGAAAATAGACATGCATGTACAAGCTTGTACAAGCTTTTAAAGGTATATTCAGTGATTTCACTCAAAAAAACCTTGGGTTTCGTTTTTTGGCTGTGGGACCTAAGCCTTCGTCCAATCAGGATAGAGAGTCAAAAACGAAACCTAAGGTTTTTTGACCCCCAGGGGTTAACTGGGGACAGGGACGAACTCCTTATATGGTCAGCACACTCTATAGTAGAGAGGATTATCACAACAAAACAAAAAAATAAGTGATATTTGAATTAAGTGAAATCACTTACTCTACCTTTAATTTTCTTTCATTTGCTGCTTTCTTTCGTTTTAGGGATTTTAGCAGTTTTTGACAGGGGGGCGGGGGCATTCGAGCATGGGGCTAAATATGTATTTTTTAACAATTTTATGGTGATTAATTTTTTTATGGTTTACTATAGTCCTAATAAACGTCAGGAAATTACATCTGGCCACAGAAGATCACAGGATCTACTGAATGTGAAGGTAGCCTACTGGGGGGAAGGCTTATAGGCTCAATATGTAAGTTTGTCACATTCAATAGATCCTGTGATCTTTTGTGGCCAGATGTAATTTCTTGGCGTTTATTAGGACTATAGTAAACCATAAAAAAATTAATCACCATAAAATTGTGTTAAAAAATACATATTTAGCCCCATGCTCGAATGCCCCCGCCCCCCTGTCAAAAACTGCTAAAATCCCTAAAACGAAAGAAAGCAGCAAATGCAGCAAATGAAAAAAGATTAACACTCATCTCAGCTCGTATAGCGCGCCACCGAGTGGCACGCTATCCGAGCTTGGAGGTCTGCTATTTTTGAAAAAGCGTTAAAATGTACAAAATTGTCATGATTTAGAAAACTTTTTTTTTTTTTTTCGACTTGAATGAACTCAGGCCTGAATAGTAGGCTACATTTTGATGCCAAAAAGTTTGTACTTTGTACTCAAGTACATTTTTTTTTAACAATATATTTATTGCATTTTTTTTTGACAAACAGACAATACAACAAAACAATACATAATACAGACAATACAATTACTTAAAATGAAAAACAAACAAAAAACAAAACAATAACATACAGTACGTACATTCATAATAATAATAATGGCACTTGAATGGTAACAACAGTCAAACAACAAACAAGACTAAACAGCTGCAGAGAATACAATTAGACAATTTCCACCATTAAATAAGATAAGTCATTAACCGTAATATATTGAATAAACTTTCCCCATATCTTATCAAACAACTTCTGTTTATTCTTCAAAGTATACGTGATTAAGTACATTTTGAATTCCAGACTTTTTCGGTATAGGCCCATGTGCAATCTACTCACACACACACACAATCCAAATTCAATGACGGAAAAAAGGAATATAGGCTGAAGCACAGGGCTTATTCCATTGTCGTCTAACCTTCATCTAAAAACAAATAAAATAACTCAAAATCACATCCGTATATACAATCATTGGAGGGCCTATAGCCGCGCCCCTCTCAATTATCGATATCTGCTGCTCTATAGTGATTCTGATTGGACATCGTTTGCAAGGACAAGCCCCACTCAATCAGCGTTGAGGAGGGGACGCACCACCAGGTGCAAGGAGAGCGTCATTAGGCCTGTGCTATATACTCTGGTGAGAGGCTCCTGGTGGGTGGCAGCAGGGCAGCTGGCCCATACTGAATATGTCCCGCTGAAGTAGGTTCCTATCATATGGCAGCTGTTGTTGTGTGAGTAGCACACCTGAACCATCCATTCGGTGCAGGTCGACTACACTTCCCAGGGGGCCGCAGTGTGGGCAGCTGTTCCTTTCCTTAGTTCCTCTATACCTCAGTAGTGGTGGCATACTGGCTTTATACCTGTGGCTGTGCGCGTGCAGAATGTTCTCTCTGTGTGCGTGCGTGCAGGCTGGCTGGCCGGCCCGGGGTCTCGGGGGAAATCATCGCCACCGCTGGCTACCAGCCCATTACCATTACACAGGGAGCTCATTTTTGCGCTCTCTCTCACTCCTCCTGCTCTCTCTCTCTCCTCTCCTCTTCCCTCTCTACACACTCTCTCCATCACAGCATAGCGGCGTCTGTGATCGCTGGAATCCTAGTTCACACACAAATGAACAAAATGAAATGCCAATTGAGTCCCGGACAGAAAGGCGTGGAGACGTGCGGTAAACATCTTTTTGGACCCTGTTGCTGCACTAGCATCGGTTTCAAATTGACGCAACACGTGCTCAGGGCAGTGTAGAAGTGCATCTGTCATGCCCGTTCTTCAATGTCATCTCGTTAATAGGGAGCATTTATTCGGGGCTTCCAGACTTTATTATAGCCCTGTTGATCGTGTCCTATACGAGGGGCCCTATATAGCCCCCTCCTATGTCCAGCTTTTGAGCGTTTGTTTGTGTAAACACAAACATTGAAGACGAAGGTGTGAGGACGCGAATTCCGATTGGCCCCGGAATGAGATGATGGGAGATGTGTCATTGTTTGAGCATCCCATGATGACATACTGTATGATGCACTCTTGTATCTACAGTATGTCTGTACAGTACATCTTGTGTGACCAGGGTTTGCGGTATAGAGTGGTGTAAACTTTAACATAATAGGCCTACCGAACTGTGCTGTATACTTAAAAGAACCACTTCACCACTTTTCAACCTATCTTCATATAATAGGTCCTCACTAATAATCATGATAAAATGCCACGATTTTCTCTGTGTCTCATAGTAGGAGGGCTGTGGGCAGTTTAGAAACCGTCTTCCAGTGACATCATCATTAGGCAGATTTTTTTTTTTAAACAAGGTTTCTTTACAAAAATTTAGATTTTCATTATCGCATTGCAACTTTTCGGGACTAGAAAGCCTGCAGTTTTTATTAGCTTAATGTATTCCCCATCGATGATGTCACTGGAAGACGGTTTCTGAACTGCCCCACATAGCCCTCCTATATGAGACACAGACAGAGTAGGAAAGAATTGCGCCATTTCTTCAAGATTATTAGTGAGGACCTATTATATGAAGATAGGTTGAAAAGTGGTGAAGTGGTCCTTTAGGTACAATTTTGAGGTGTGTTTACTTTTTTCCTTTACTTGAGTATTTCCACTTTTCTGTATACTTTTATACTTATCTGCTCCACTGCATCTCAGACGCAAATATTGTACCTTGTACTCCACTACTACTTATTTGAAAATGTACAGTATACTGGGTTACTTTGTAGATTTTGATTATTATTACAAAACACACTGTGTACGTGTCAACCACTTCAGCCCTATATACATTTCGACCGTTTGAAAATAGCCGATCTACAAGCTCACAATGTGTCGCTTTTGTATGTTTTTACCCCTTTTGGTGTTTTAACTAAGCATTATGTTATACTTTAGCTATTGAAAAATAGATCTCTAGATCTACAAGCTCATAGGTCTGCTATTTTTGAAAAATCGTAAAAAATGGGGCACAAATCTTTGAATATTATATATTCTTTCGACGTCATTGTTCTAACCCTATAACCCAGGCCCTAAATAAGTACATTTTGATACCATTACTTTTGCTTGAGTGTATTTGTAAATACCGGACTTTTATACTTGCAAGTTGCAACAGAGTAAAATGTCTATACATTGCAGTATTCGTATACTTTTACTTGAGTTAAAAAAAAACTGAGAGTACTTTTTCCACCACTGGTGGTGTACTGTACTGTACTGTACTGTACTGTACTGTACAGTACAGATGAAAAGCTGCCTGTTTGTTGTTGAGTGTGTATTGTATAACGTATCCCTCATGAGCGGAGGCTGGGCCGACGACACACTGGGGTCTGCTTCCATTGTGCTCCTCCATTGTGTGGTGAGGGAGCTGGCTGGCAGGGAAAAGATGTCATTTCTTTTTTCCGATCCGAAGAGGGGTTATGTTGGCCACTTTGGTTATGTTACCTTCCTGTATTGCTCGGGGGGGGGGGGGGGGGGGGTTGCAGCCGTCGACATGCTTTTGTTGCCGTATACAGTGAAGACGTTGCGTATATAGCATTCACACACATGAGCTTTTTGGAATCATTTCATTTGTAAATCGGCCATCATTATCATACTTTCCCGGCGCTCCAAAAATGGTTTTCTGCTAAAAGGTTTGTGTGAGGATGACCACAAAACCCACCAGACAACAATGAGACCCCCCCCCCCCCCCACACACGCATGCACGCACACGCACACACACACACACACTCTGAAAAGTCACAGATATTTCTTTCAAACTAGAATCTTTCCGTCTTTTTGATGGAAATGATGTCTTTTGTTAACCGTCACGGTGTTCTAATAATATGCCGTACTTTATGCATGCGATTCCTTTTCCACTTCAAAGCTCCCCATGTTATAAAGTCAGCTATTTCCACTTATTATAGGCGACTTTGGGCTTGTTTTTTTCTCTAAAGTCGCTTGTAAATATCGATTGATCGATTGATTGATTGAAATTTGTATTCACACAGTATGTAGAATGGGTATACTTCAACGAAAGTACAGGTCAATACAAAAACTGCTACGAGGATGAAACTGGAGGTTACGCAGTAACCGTGGTTATATTAGGGATATGAGTGAAGCGATTCACTATGGGAGCGCTCCCTCTGAGCGCGAGACACAGAATAATTATTAATAAACTCACATTCTACTAGTCGAATGGGCCTTTGCGACATGCCGTATTCCGTCACCTCCCCGGGTATAACCGGCGAAATACGCGCATGCGCACTAATTCGGTGAACATTTTCCTTCTGCCGTAACAAGCTAGAAGGGTATCTTGGTGAATCGCTTCACTCATATCCCTAATATAACCACGGTTACTGCGTAACCTCCAGTTATATAGCGGAATATTCGCTTCAGCGATTCAGCGTCGTTGTCGCGCTCGGGGGACTCGTATAACTTCCGAACACGGGTCAAACGGCGCCAAAGGTTGTGTTTGTCCATGTTCGCGCACTTAAGTCATTTATCCGGAAAATCTAGGGCCTCTTCTGCGTGGTCGAGGCCCAGACAGTAGGCGCACAAGTTGTGCTGGTCCCATCCGGACATGGAGTTGCCGCAAGAGCGGTTCTTACATGTCTTTTGTTGCATCGGGTACTTGTCGCCTTGATAGCGGCGGGCTGAAGCTCTAGAACAACTCCGTTCAGCCATGCTGCTGTGGTTACCTTAAGAGTACACTAGCGGCTAATAGGTACAGCAACGGAGATAAACGACACGGCTTGTGCAGCACGAGACAGTGTATGGCTTATACAGCAACCCGAACAAAAAGGCTAGAAGCTATCGCTTATACAGCGGGGCTAACTAGATAACAAAGGCTAGGCTTATACAGCAGCTAACAGGCTAGAAGCTATCGCTTTCACAGCGGGGCTAACTAGCTAACAAAGGCTATGCTTAACAAAGGCTTATACAGCAGCTAACAGGCTAAGCAGTTTTAGCTTACACAGCGAGTACTTACTTAGCGATAGAAGTCTTAAATTCGTGAGCTTATATCACCGAGGTGAGATCACCGATAAAGGAACCTCGCGGTACAGGTCGAATTGCAGACCCGTCCTTATTGAGATTAATTGTTTTATTTAACCAATATCGGAAAAAGGATCTCAGTGATATGAAAGCTTGTGTCTCACGAGCAGAAGAAAATCGAATTAGTGCGCATGCGCGTATTTCGCCGGTTATACCCGGGGAGGTGACGGAATACGGCATGTCGCAAAGGCCCATTCGACTAGTAGAATGTGAGTTTATTAATAATTATTCTGTGTCTCGCGCTCAGAGGGAGCGCTCCCATAGTGAATCGCTGAAGCGAATATTCCGCTATATAACCAGAAAAAGCACTAAAAAGCTGGTGGTTGCACAATTGTTTTTCGGAAAACCCGATGGAGAAACGCCGCAAAGAAATCGGAGAAACGCGCTCTGTGTGCAGGGCACCTTGAGACTTTGTTTACATTAAGGGTCCTCCATTTTCAATTCATCAAAACATTTAAAGACATACAAAAATACACTTATCATCATATATATCATCATACCGGTGTATATATACAGTACAGTTAAAGAAAGGAAAAAAACATGTCCAGTAACATTGTTTCTAACATATTCCACACGTGTGCGTTGTGTGCAGAGCCCACCTTGAAACGGACTATTCATTCTGGGATATCTCTCGTCAAGGTGTTGCGTCCACTGTGGGTGCACAACAAACTACGAAGAAATGTAACACATTCTGACCTGAGATCAGATTCATACGAGGTTTCCACTGGACACACACTGGTCTGATTAAACCCATTCTGACCTGAGATCAGATTCTAAAAATGTCAGTCGTTCTTCGATTTTTCAAAAATAGCAGACCTACAAGCTCGTAGCGCGCCACTCGGTGGCGCGCTACGAGCTTGTAGATCTGCTATTTTTCAATAGCTAAAGCATGACATGATGCTAACACCAAAATGGGTTCCCGTTCAGAATGGGTTAAAAAACAATTGTCTAAAGGTACCTGTTATTAGGATATGACCTCCTGGCTTTGTGCAGCGGCAGCAGTTCTGTAACACCAAAGTGCTGATGGCAGGGGCACCTATACAGTAACGGCAACACCCGAGTGCTAATGTATAATATTACACATACTGTGTCCCCTAAGGACCTACACCACTTCTATAGAAGTTAACGGGAACTGAACATGTATTTAATTACAGCACCGCCACAAGGCTGGGGAGCGACGAATGGTGTGAAATAGTAATGTTGAAAAAATGTGTAATGGCGGGTTTTGACTGATATAATTTCTTGAAGCAGAGCACTGTCTTCTGACTCTTCTCTTTAATTGCTATATATATATCTCATAGCGTGTGCTGTCATTCTTGATAACGCTTAACGGGTATCTCACACAGATGGGCTATAAAATATAAAAATTGTTCTTATAGTGACTGAATATTCTCTATGTAAGGACGTATAGGAGCTTGATCTGAGCTGTGATAGGCTTAGCAGTGTGCAGCTGAGCTGTAATTGGTGTATAGCAGACGCCTGAGCTGAGCTGTATGGTTTTGAATTTAGGTGGTCTTTACACGAGAATGGTGTTCATGGAAAACGGCACGATAAAGTATCTATCGTTTGCTGGTGTCCCTTTATAGACGAGAGCAGGTGAAAACTCAAAGTGAAGGTGAAACCATGCACCTCCCAGGGTGGAAATCTTTGAGAACGCCGTTTTATCCCTTCTCCGTGTAAAACAGGCAAAACGGTGAATCCGTAAAACTTCTGACATCGTGGCTCACGTTCGCTCAAAGCGCATATGTTTATTACAGTTATGCAGAGCCATTATCTACTATACAAGTGAAAAGGTGTACCCATACTCATTCTTCATGCTCTATCTCCGACCGAACCACACTTTCACCACACATCTCTATATGCAAAATAAATTCGCCACCCTCCCCGAACTGACATAGCCTATTTTTTAGCCGTTCAAGTTTCTTAGTTACTCTGCAAATATTACTTTTATGAAAATCACGATCGAGCCAGCAGATAAACGGGTGCCACAACACGCCGAGAAACAAGGAATTTAACCACGCTACTTGCATACACTGCAACTCGCTTACAATTCGCAAACCTGGCAACACTGCCTGCCTCTTACGTCACCAGCTCTGTTCCTCCTGGCCTCCGTAGTCCGTCGCGCTCACAATCTGTCGCAGCCATCTTGCTTTTCTTTTGGATGGGCGAGTGGACATTTAATGCTAATAAATTAATTATAGGTCCAGCAAGCAAATCATGATGGTCTGATTGTGCTCAATAGGTCACAATAACATTCCGAAATTAGGTGTTGTGTTTTGTATGGCATTTTCCCCAGTAGTAGTTGCATATCTATCTCAGCTTTTGCCTGATAGCACACATGCTAACGTCAGCAGCCATAGCAACATACAGTGTGCGCAGACATAACATGAGTTGTTTACAACACAAACACACGGCCTTTTAACCACGCAATACACACAACAGCTCGGGAGTTATTAAACCGAACGTGGACGCTGTTTCAGTGTTACATTTGCTGCGCATATCGGAATAATTGTAACGGCATGCATGATAAATGTAACAACGCTAAAAAACACCATTAAACATATCGTTTTCAGCTTAAAGCTATTACATTTCATTGAAGCAACTCCTTAGCATTGTTTTCATACCATGGATGTGATAAGATAATGTATCAAACATAAGGGAAATATTAAATAGCATCGGGTGTACCAGTTTGGCCATTTCTTTTTTTTCAATGGGGCAATACATTGATTAAACAAACGTTTGATTGATTGAGTTGTACAACGTTATACAACCCTAAACTAATTTTAGAATACACTACACAATACAATACAAATTTAGAACATATTTTGCACGTTCCATTTTTTTACTCAGAGATCCCTTTAGCTACACATGTCATATTTCCAGGCAACGGACCTACACATGTCAGCTACCATAAACCACTTCAAGTTATTAGGACGAAATAACTGACAGGAGTGACGGTGCTGTGCTGTGAGTAAACTAATAGGGGAGAGCCGCCAAGGATGTAACATTTTGCACGTTTCATTCTTTTACTCAGAGATCCGTTTAGCTACACATGTAATATTTTCAGGCAACGGACCTACACATGTCAGCTACCATAAACCACTTCAAGTTATTTTTTTGATAAAACAGGTCGGGAGTTATTCAACCGAACGTGGACGCTGTTTCAGTGTTACATTTGCTGCGCATATCGGATCAATTGTAACGGCATGCATGATAAATGTAACAACGCTAAAAAACACCATTAAACATATCGTTCTCAGCTTAAAGCAATTACATTTCATTGAAGCAACTCCTTAGCATTGTTTTCATACCATGGATGTGATAAGAAAATGTATCAAACATAAGGGAAATATTAAATAGTATCGGGTGTACCAGTACCAGTTTGGCCATTTCTTTTTTTTCAATGGGGCAATACATTGATTAAACAAACGTTTGATTGATTGAGTTGTACAACGTTATACAACCCTAAACTAATTTCAGAATACACTACACGATACAATACCATTTCAGAACATATAATATTGGCCAATATGTCAAATATGTAAATATTACATATAATGGCATTGAATGGAAGCGGACCATTTGTAACACATGTTACAAATGACCCGCTTTTGCAAGTTTTCTTTGCAGTTGCTTACAGACCAGAATGAACGTGAATTCCGTCTAAACACGATGCAAACTAATGAAGAACATAAGCATGAACACATCCATGTGGATTTTTATTCACCAACACCAAAGACAAAAATTGTACCACACATATACTCCAGGTGTAAAATTAGACGCATTTTGAAGGTAAACACTTCAAACTTCAAACTCCTGGCCACGTAGAGTACGTTGCTGTACACATACTGACGCGATGGCGTCATGGTGGCGTTGACCAATCAAGATATAACGTCCATGTTACAACCGTGAAGCGTTACAACCTTGGCGGCTCTCCCCTACATTTGTTACTAACATTAGGTTGTGGCGAAGTAGACACGTGGCCAGCAGATACTGTGTTTTGGACAAACAGGCTAGGTATTGGTGTTGATTTGGGTCAACTGGACAAACAGCGTGGTGTTGTTTTGTGTCTGTGTTTGTGTTGGAGCGCCTCAGTGTGGCCGTACAGGTCATGTGCAACCTCTTCCACAGAGAGATGGAGACACTAAATCTCAGCTGGACAAACATGTTTGCATGCATGCATCGCTGCCTTGCATGCTGTGTGCTACTGTTGAGTCTGTCACTTACTTTGACTGATTTATGGCATTGTCTTTCTGTTAAAATCCAACTATGTTAATTTAAGAACTCTGGGCATATAGGTCATTGTTTATTCACTGTGCACACGTGTAGCCTATTGTATGTCAGACTGTATGTCTGTCCCACAGTCACAATCCTTTAGTACTTAGGCTGTGGAAATATTCAGGACAAAACAATGGTACATTTCCAATAACCCATTCGTTACTACATGTGGAGTCAACTCCCGCCATTTATTTCTTCCCATAGTGCGTGGCAAAGTCGCTCTGGGATGAGTGCGCGCGTAGCGCGCACGAAATTCTAGTATGATATAATGGAGTTCCTGAACAAGCCTTCGTTTATGTAGCCTAATGTATATACATAACCATCCGTGGCGTACTCTGCATTTATGCTCTGGGCTGCTTGTTGCATGAAAGGGGGGGAGCTGGCTCTTCTTCTTGTGCGTAGCGTGGGTGACTGGTCTATTTGGCAGCCCGTTACCGCCACCTATAGCGACATTATAGCGTTTTCATAAAGTGTGCGTTCTCGTGTAAAGGGTCAATAGAAATGAGAACGCAACAGGACTTTGACGTTTTATGTGGAGATGGTCGCCGTCTATAAAAGAGGCATTAGTCTCCCTGTGTGCAGGGGACAGAGACACAGATATACAGTAGCCTATACAGACAGAGATTACTAACCCTACTGTTCTAGGGTTTGTCAGGCCTTGTCAGTATATTCTTCTTCCACACCACGCCATAAAAATAGAACCAAATTTAATTCATCAGCTCTCTCTCTCTCTCTCTCTCTCTCTCTCCTTTTTTTTTTTACAGAAATAACTTAATTTGATCAGGAAAAAGCTCTGTTTGCCTGCACTGAACTATAGTCTCGTTAAATAAATCATCCACATCATCAGGATTGATTATCCAAAAAAAGGAAACTTTTTTTTTTTTTTTTTACAAAGATCTCGGAGAGAAGCCTGTGATGATGAAAGTCCCTGTGCTGAAGACATGCTGAAGGGCACACACAACCGCAGAGAGAGAGAGAGAGAGAGAGAGTTGAGACAGGCTCGGATTTACATCGCCTCAGACAACAACAGGCACACTGTGGTGCGATCGAGTCATTAGCATATAGTGGTGGAGTCGATGGTGACAGAGATGGATGAGGGTTTGTTCTCTGCATTGCTCCCACAGGGCTAACCTGTTGGATCCCCTGGTGTTGATCTTTGATTAACCCATTCTGACCTGAGATCAGATTCATACGAGGTTTCCACGGGACACACACTGGTCTGATGAACCCATTCTGACCTGAGATCAGATTCTAAAAATGTCAGTCGTTCTTCGAATTTTTCAAAAATAGCAGACCTACAAGCTCGTATCGCGCCACTCGGTGGCGCGATATGAGCTTGTAGATCTGCTATTTTTCAATAGGTAAAGCATAACATGATGCTAACACCAAAATGGGTGCCCGGTCAGAATGGGTTAAAGAACAACCGAGTTGAAAGGTGCAAATATTGTTCCTTCAAGGGAGATTGGAGATGGAAAAGTTTCACTTCGGGTTTAAGGTTTTTATATATAGGGGACAAACTGTATATAAATAGTTTTTAGGTGGGTTTCGTGGATGAAGGGCCGAAACTCTGTTATTATTATTTTTTTTTTCCTGCTGCCCTGGGTTTGCTGATGCGGGCACGCACACCAGTTCATTAAAGTTATATTCAGTGATTTCACTAAAAAAAACCTTAAATTTCGTTTTTGGCTGGGACCCAAAGCCTTTCGTCCAATCAGGATAGAGAGTCAAAAACAGGGGTTATAACTGGGGACAGGGAGGAACTCCTTATATGGTCAGCACAGTCTATAGTAGAGAGGATTATCACAACAAAACAAAAAAAATAAGTGATATTTGAATTAAGTGAAATCACTGAATATACCTTTAAGTATGCCTGGTTTTGCCTGGTGGGTGGGTGGTGGGGATCCATACCTGAACTGAAGCCGCACCCACAGCTGTTGTTATTTAGGATAAAGAGGAGGGGTTAGGTTTTTTCATTGGCACATTTGACTGTCAAGGTTCCATACAGGCTCCAGGAAGAAAACCCTAAAAACAAAGGGAAGACACATCATTCCACATATAACAACCACACCGAGGGGCCTTTAATGAAGTATACCGTCACCTCATAAACACATGGGAAAACTGGACAGCACTATCCCATCTTTAAATAATCCTATATTACTCAGGCTTCATTGTCGCACCAGTTGGTTTCTCTGAATAAACAACACAGCGGTATAAGGTGATTCGAGTCAGGACAAACGGCGTTATATCTGTGATGTAAATGACGTGACTGACAGTTAAGGTCTGCTCTCCCCTCACCTCGCTCGGTGAAATGCATTACGGCCGACATATCAGAACAATCACCTTTTTTTTACTGGCCATGCCCGTCCTTGGAAATGGAATGAAATGGAAATGCCTCTCTATTATACGTCAGGGTCAACTGCATGTGTGTCCTTCAACTTGAATGCACGCCCATCATGTCGGCATGTACACACACACACTATGGGGACACAGAGGCACACACAGACAGTGTTGTTTCCGTCGACTATACGACTAAGATGAAAGATGTTCGTCGACTGTACCTTTTTCTACTGACGGAAACTAAATGAACACTATAAGCTATGATGACCAAAACTATAAGACTAAATATATCGACAATTTCGCCAACAAATAAAAACGAGACAAAAATGTTAGGAAGGGACTAGTGGGACAAGTATAAGTATAAGTCATTTTACAATTAGTTGCATGCTGAAAATAGCCGATCTACAAGCTCACAAGCTCACAAGTTGTGAGCTTGTAGATCGGCTATTTTCAGCGAGTGTAAAAACGGTCATTACGACAGCATCAAGGCCCGCCAACACAACACAATTTAGTCAACTAAATCAACTGTAGATTTAGTCGACTAAAATCTTATGACATTTAGTCGACTAAAACTAGACTATATAACACTAAAACATTCCAGGTGACTATAAACTAAATGAAAACTATTGAAGAGACTAGGACTAAAACTAAAATATTAAATGTGCCGGCAAAAACAACACAGACACGCACATGCAAAAGAACATCCCCAAAAACCTTCATGTGCACCAAAACACAGCCTCGCTCTCCCAGCATCAGTAATAAATTGGCATGTAACGATATATCGTATATCGATATATATTGATATTAATCCCGACGATATGAATCGATTCGAATCGATTCGTTGAAATAAAAAAATCGATAAAAAAAAAAAACTTTTTAAAATTATATACAATTAAAAAAACGGCAATTTTCCTTTATTTTTTTTATTTTTTTATCGTGAAAAATCGTATCGTGAACCTCATATCGTGATACGAATCATATCGTGAGTTGAGTGAATCGTTACATGCCTAGTAATAACTGTCCATGCAGGACACATACCCCAACGCCCCGATTCAATGGGAAACCAGCTATATATAGGCAAAGAACAAATCCACCACCAGAAAAAAACCAATCACAGAAACGAACTACCCGATAGTTTTGTCCCCTTGACAGAACTCACGATTGTATCTATTTGAGTCATTGATCTGACAAAAAAGGGAAAAAAAGGCTTGGAATGGAATAGAACTGATCAGGTGGCTATATTTATTCTTTCAGCTGTAACTGCGCCGAAGAGACCTTTGATGAAAAACGACAGAACCTCACCTCTGTTTTTGTGTTTATTTTTTAATGGAACCTTTATTTACAGTCTAGCTGTAGATTATTTAATGCACTATTCCTTCATTCCTTCCTTACAAAGTGAGTGCCCTCCACGCATACATGAGTTCATTCAAATTGACTGATTGATGATGATGATGATGATGATGATCACAATTATAACAATTCTTTTGCATTATCGTCAGTCGTTTCCATGTTGAAAAATGTCCATACATTTTCAAACTTATTTTTTTGTCTCGCAGAAATTAACTATTTTCGCTATAATATTGTACATTATTTTATTTTGTTACTTAATTAAATTACTTTGTCAATATTGTCATATATGATCTGTATACAGAGACCTGGAGTATAATGATCTGGTTGGAATGAGATTGTCATCTCGTTCAAATCAAACGAGATATTAAGTTGATTGAACGAGATAAAGATCTCGTTTGAACGAAGATAATACCTCGTTTGAACGAGATTATATATAATAATATAACATAAAGATCATTATTTTCAGCCTATATAACCTGACTCTGCCAGATTGCGGCAGTATCGAGTTCACAAGTTCCCTCCTGGGCTCTCTCAAGCAGAAACGATGAACAAAAATCCGATATCTCCATAATAATTCAGAGTTGTAGTTGCAGTCTTGTTATAGGTTGAGTTTACATTTGCGCTGTGGCAACAGCTTCGATATGTCATCAGTCTCGCGTTATTGATCTAGCGGCCCCGTACAGCCGCATATCGCTCCGGTCTGATTTGGTCCGGAGGACATCGTATCTCTGAACCCGAGAGAGAGACACCAGACTCTCCCTTCTGGCAGAATGCAAAATGTTGTCCAGCAGGGGGAGTGGTTTCACCAGGCTATACTCCAGTTGCTGCAATGTGTGATTATGAAACCATAAAAGGAAGGCAAATGCACATTGTAACGTTAAAACGAAGAGAAAAAAAAATAACACACACACAATTACATCGTTAATCCCAATTATTTGTGTGTGATCAACTTAACCCATTTTGGGCGGGGACCCCTTTTGGTGTTAGCAATATGCTATGCTTTAGCTATTGAAAAATAGCAGAGCTATACAAGCTCATAGCGCGCCACCGAGTGGCGCGCTACGAGCTTGCATAGGTCTGCTATTTTTGGAAAAAATCGAAGAACGACATAGCTTTTTTTCAGAAAACTGTCGGGATCTACTGTATATAAGACTTTTTTTTTTGTAGAATCTGATCTCAGGTCAGAATGGGTTATAAATGTGTAATAATGGCTGACTGACACAAACGCTTATATGCGTCTCTGCTCTCTCTCTTTCCTCTCTTGTCTTCTCCTTCCTTTTGCACCAGGCCCCGTCGTTGGGCACCCTGATGGGCGTCTACCTGCCCTGCATCCAGAACATCTTTGGCGTCATCCTGTTCCTCAGGATGACCTGGCTGGTGGGCATCGGCGGCGTGGTGGGCACCTTCTTCATCGTCTTCGTGTGCTGCAGCACGGTGAGTGACGAGCGTCAGTGTTGTTTTCGTCGACTAAAACTATAAGACGAAAAATGTTCGTAGACTGTGCATGCATGCCCCGCCCCCAAACGCCAATCCTATCCTACATACACAGCAGTGTTGTTTTGGGCAGCACATTTTGAGATTTTAGTTTTAGTCATATAGTCTTTTGAATAGTTTTCATTTAGTTTTAGTCACATATTTTAGTCACCTGGAATGTTATATAGTGTTTAGTCTAGTTTTAGTCGACTAAAATGTCATACGATTTTAGTCGACTAAATCTTACAGTTGATTTTGTCGACTAAAATGTGTTTCGACAGGCCTTGATGTCATTGTAATGACATGTTTTACACTTTGGTTGCATGCTGAAAATAGCAGATCTACAATCTGAGATTGTATAGATCTGCTATTTTCAGCATGCAACCCAGCATAAAACTGGATCTCTTGTCCACTATAGTCCCTTCCTAACATTTTAGTCTAGTTTTTATTTGTTGACGAAATTGTCAGTATATTTAGTCTTATAGTTTTAGTCATCATAGATTCGTTTTTATTTAGTTTTCGTCAGTGAAAAAAGGTAGTCGACGAACATTTTTCGTCTTAGTTTTAGTCGACGAAAACAACACTGCTATACATGTCTAACGCAGTGGTTTTCAACCCTCTTCATATAATCAAAGGGGCTATTATTTATTCGGGGATTTGAGCCACGTATACGGACCCGCATTTGATGTTGTCGGATACGATTTTGTCCGCAATTCCATGCTGTATGGATATAGGGTATGTGCGTGCTTAAAGTGAACGGCACATCGAGTGGCAAAGTAACATACAAAGTGAGTTTAACATTGTTTAACGTTGTTTAATGCAATCAGACAGGACTTTTATGTTTGGATGAATGGGCTGTCGAGGCCAGAAAGTAGTTTCTTGCCACTCAGTAGGCCTTCCTGCATAACTTCCTGGTTTGATGATGATGTCACACACATATACCCTCTATTGATGCTGGTACCGCATAGGAGAGATAACAGGGCAAACTATAGTAAATAACAATTATTCTACATTCTGTAATTGTGTAGACTTCTTATAAATTAATGTTTAACAATAATTCAACTCTTAAGAGCGTAAAAACATTTTAAACTCTCAAGAGTTTAAGATATAATACAAGGGTCCATTTGGTTACCAACTCTCCCATCATTTAGCTGGGGACCGTGCACCTGGCTGCATGGAACCCAATCAACTGGTTGAAAAACCACTGGTCTAATGTGTTCATTTATAACTCTTATTATTTAGTGTGTAGCTTCTTAAAAAAAAAAAGGCCCCAACGGCTTCACGGGTTGGCCAAGCTTTGTGTCACGTTATGACCTTATAAGGTTATGACACAACAATATAAAGTGGTGGCATGCACATCTGACAACATAGTCAGTATTGTTGTCCTAAATAACTAATTGATTAAAGGAGCATTCAGTGATTTGGGTGATTCCCCGGTGACATGATGTGCACATGCACACACTACAGTGGGGGGGGGGGGGGGGAAACGCAAAAGGTCAACAGCACACACACCAAGGCCCGCCCCCGCTCGATCATGATTGGCGGAAGGCCCCCTCTCTTATCCTGATTGGATGAAGGCTGGGCCAACCTATAGCCAAAAACAAAACCTACGTTTATTTATTTTTTTACCCCCAGGGGTTAACTGGGGACAGGGAGGAACTCCTTATATGGTCAGCACAATCTATAGTAGAGAGGATTATCAAAAAAAAAAAAAAAAAAAAGGTGATATTTGAATTAAGTGAAATCACTGAATATACCTTTAATGTTAATAACGTTAATTGTATACCAAGTCAACGGGTGCTGCACTTGGGGACTGTATAGCACGCAACACAAACATTAACCTCAACTTAATACAGTAAAAAATAATTTCTTTGAAAATACCGGCAATATATTGCCCAGTGGCTCCTGTCAAGGGCACAATAATATTGCAAGCAAGCGAGCTAAAACACCTAATTTGTTTTTCCATCAGAGGCCTTTGAATCAACAGCAAACTCCTTTATTCACTCTATATACTTCATCAGGTATGGTAATTTTTACAAGTGCGTAGGCGTTTACTTGAAGATCAGAGATGAGCATGAAAAGGAACTATGCAAATATCACACCACTTCTTATACCTCTCATTATGTTAACCCATTCTGTTCGGCGGCGTGCATGCCGAACGAGAGGAGACGAGGCCTGAGCAAGTGCGCGGGCGGCACCCGGTTAAAAACAATGACAAACACGGACCCTTGGGTCCTTTTGAGGCCGAGTCCTCAAAGGGACTCGGCCACGGCCTCTCACCCCGGGAAAACTGGGTGCATATACTTAGTTTAGACTAGTCATTGGTTAGACATGGGTTAAGGTTATAGGTTTAGGTGTGCTGCCCCCGTGGGAGGTTATAGGTTTAGGGGTGGGGGAGCATACTTAGTTTAGACTAGTCATTGGTTAGACATGGGTTAAGGTTATAGGTTTAGGTGTGCTGCCCCCGTGGGAGGTTATAGGTTTAGGGGTGGGGGTGCATACTTAGTTTAGACTAGTCATTGGTTTAGACATGGGTTAAGGTTAGGTTTAGGTGTGCTGCCCCGTGGGAGGTTAGGTTTAGGGTGAGGGTTTGAGATAGGTTGTAGTTGTATAGGACTAATGACTGGTCTAACCAAGGACTATAGTCCAAACCAAAAAACTGTCTAAACTAAGTACTGCACCCGAAAAAACAGGTGCCCCCTGTTCCGTTTTTCCACACTTTGTATTGCAACAGTTATAATGATATATCCATCCCCTTACAAAGCATATAGGGGGATTTCAGCTGGGCCGTATATATGGACAAAATCTAATACCACGATATTATAATTTAACCAAATAATACAATAAAGATACCGTGACAATAATAATTGTATTGTGACCTGAGGCTATTTCAGTTTAAACACACAAGAATAAAATGGAGTCTGAAGTGATTAAACTCCACCAGAAGCAGCACCTATAGATAGAAAATATATATATATACCTATATATATATAGATATTAAATCCCTGCAGCCCTGTATGTAATATACTCTCTGTCCATAAAATGAAAACAACACCGCAACAATGCCAACCTGCAACATTATAGCAGCTATACGCCAAAGTGTGTGTATCCCCCTTAGCACGGTGACTCATAATTATCTTGGGACTGACAAGCTGTCACCACTTGTCATCACAACCAATATTGTGCCAATATTGGTATTGTGCCCCCTCCCCCCCCAACACACACACACACACACACACACCCTCCACCCCAGCCTATTCGCTTTGACACAACTGCCAAAAGGATGGCTGTGATGAGCGGCTGTTTCAGTGCGATTGTGTTTGACTGGTATATATGTGACTGCCAGACGGTGTATATATATACAATACAACTGCAGTGCACCCTCCGCCGAGCCGTTAACCCATTCTGACCTGAGATCAGATTCATACGAGGTTTCCCTGCACTGGACACACACTGGTCTGATTATAACCCATTCTGACCTGAGATCAGATTCTAAAAAAAAATGTCAGTCGTTCTTCGATTTTTCAAAAATAGCAGACCTATACAAGCTCGTAGCGCGCCACTCGGTGGCGCGCTACGAGCTTGTAGATCTGCTTTTTTTCAATAGCTAAAAGCATGACATGATGCTATAACAGCAAAACGGGTTCCCGTTCAGAAAGGCTTAAACATGATAGCGTTTCTGTACTATATGAGAAAGACGAGGGAATGCACTTATGTTTTCCCTATAGACGCCTGTTCTATTGAAAACATGTCAACGCGCTGTTACATCAACAGCAAGGCTTCCCTCCTCCCTAGGCACTATATGTGATGCTAGTGAATTCCCTTTTGGATTTCAATTAGCGACGGATGGAACGATGCCCTGGACGTGGGTAAAAAGGCCACGTAATGATCGCTATATATGCCTCTAACTATACTACAAATATCATATGATTATGTTACCGCGTGCGTGCGGGCGTGCACGCTCTGTGTGCACGAGCACACACATGAGAGAGAGAGAGAGAGAGAGAGAGAGGGAGAAATACCATGACTTATATACCATTTAAATCCAAGCTAGTATAACGTAGGACTTTAATAATTGTCACTCGAACGCATTGAATCCTTCTGGAGTTTCCTCATCATCTGTCAGTCATCGTCGCACGCGGGTTTATAATCCTGCCGTGTTTACACGAACATTGGCCTCTCTCTCTTGTCTGCGTGGGAGAACAACGGTATATATCTTTCAAGTTCCTACTGTGCTCCATTCGCCTTTTTGCCCACCCCTCCTCCTCCTCCTCCCCCTCCTCCTCCTCCTCCTCCTCCTCCTCCTCCTCCTCCTCCGCGGTTTGTATTACGCATAGGGATACAGAGAGATGTATGTTTTTTTTCACGTCAGTGTACTGTGTTTGTGGCAGCCTAGATTTTCCTGTAGCAGAGCAGTGTATTTATAGACACATAGCCCCCTCAAATCCTCACCGTATCTAACCCATTTTTGTCGGGAACCACCTTTTGGTGTTAGCATTATTATGCTATGCTTTAGCTATTGAAAAACAGCAGATCTACAAGCTCGTAGCGCGCCACCGAGTGGCGCGCTACGAGCTCGTATAGGTCTGCTATTTTTGAAAAGTCGAAGAAACGACGGGACATAGAAACATTGACTTTTTCAGAAAACTTGTCAGGATGTATACAGTAGAAGACATTTTTAGAATCTGATCTCAGCTCAGAATGGGCTAACTGGGCCTGCACAAACACACACAGGGCGGAATGCCTCGCAAATGATGTGCTATAGTATACCCTCTGACAAAATATATAAAGCATCAGTCAAACGCAAAACACTGTCGTGTTTTTTTAATACTGTAAATACCTCCGTGAATTAGATTAGAGCCCTAATTATAATGCATGTTATAGCAGTTAGTTTTGGGGGGGGGGGATAAATGATTGTGTGCAAAGTCCATAAAGTGCCCTCGCAAAATAAAAAGGTTTTTTATAGCCGACAAGTATAAACGTCATCAATGGTGTGATCGTGGAACTGCACCAAGGACCGGAAGAAAAAAAAACATGAGATCAAAGCCGGTTCGGAATCAGCAGAAAGGATATAACGCCGTGCAAAACCACTGCACCACTATACCATACAAAATTGGTTAAAAATGGCGTTTTACTCATTAAAATAAGTTCCGGATTATAGCCATATTAAGCTTCTTGGCTTCTCACACTACGACACGAGTGACACGATTGCGTGCATGCCAGGATTGCACGCATGCACGAGCACACACACAAGATCGCGCACACACACACACACACACGCGTGCACACAGTGCGCACACACACACAAACATGTCCTATCATCCCCGCGCAGCTCAGTGCAGTGGAGCCCCTGAGGCAATGGACTCCACTGTGATCACTGCATGAGAAAAGCCTGCCTCCCCCCCCCCCCCCCCTTTCCTTCTGAGTTTCTTACATAACTCATAACCAGCCAGTATACGCTCTGCCATTTCCACGCAGCACGCATCTGTGCGTGCGTGTGCGTGCGTGCGAAGACTTGAGAAGGGAGTGATTCCCCCCACCTGAGTGGAATCCACAGGACCGTGATGAGAGTAAAAGGAATCAGACATTGTACGGTTTTATTTAAGCATGTTTTATTCACACAATATGCATGAGGCCACCTCCTCCGTGCGCTGCAGATCAGTGGCTCTCTCTCTCTCAAACGGTGTGCCGTTGAGTGAGACAAGGTCCAAGTGTTCCTGGGGATTTTTGTGTGACAAAGAAGTGACACAAACCTAAGCAACTCCAGTTTTCAGCTTCACTATACATTGAACTCCCGGGGTTGTTTTTTTTTTAGGATTGATTTTTTTTTTAAATCCTTATATATTATGTTTTGCCTTGTACTAGGCAGTCATTATGTATTATGACTGCCTAGCCTGCCTAGACATGTCTCAAACCCCGAGCCCTCGGGGGGTCTTCATGACCTGCTCAAAGTGCCTGTAAAAATGGCATATAAAAAGAACACGGTTGAAGCAGAATATAGTCTGCTTCTACGGCCCTATGGCTTGGAATAAATTCCCGTTATACACCTATAAAGACAGGCAGCCTCTGTAGGTAGAGAGACGGCTTAAAAAGCACAGGTCAACGACGAGCCGTTCCGCTGGCGAGCAATACTCATAGTCATACTGGTGCTCATTAACGTCACATACTGTACAGGTGAACACATGACATTGCTGTTCCTTGGAGTGGTTGCACCACTCAAAGATATTCTAAATCCTCCAGTTTTCTGAAATAAAGAGCTTGTAGCCTCGAGATCCTGTCCATGAAAACAGGGTATAGTTGACAATATGTGCAGCCCTGGTGGAGGCCACAACCCCCCACCGGAAACGAAATCCGACTTACTCCCGAGTCCCGAGTACACGGGAGTCTTTTCTTATTTTAAGAAAAGGACTTTTTATATATGGTAATTCTGTTTGTGTCAATATACCAGTTAATGTAATCTAGAGTGAATGCACTAACCGTGGTTGTTATATGCTTTAATGTATTTCTTTTGTGATATCTTGTAATGTTGTTTTTATTTCAATTTTTGTATAGTATATTATTCTGCGAGGACCCCAGGAAGAAGAGCTGTACGTTGCCAGGTGTAACAGCTAACCCTAAATATCCCAAATAAACTAAACTAAACACGGACACAACTCTCGCTTTGGGAGTATATATAGAGATTGGATGGCTCACACTTTGTACTTGAGTATAAGTAAAAGTATCAATATTGCAATGTAGAAGTACTCTCTGTTACAAGTAAAAGTCTGGAATTAAAAAAAAAAAGTACAAAAGTATATTGGCATCAAAATGTACTTAAAAAGTACCAAAAGTAAAAGTACTCGTGCAGAATGTCTCATTTCAGCAAAGTTCAAAATGTATAAAATAATATATCTTTTTGAGAATAGCTGATCTATGCAAGCTCACAATGCGGCAACGTTAACGCGACACATTGTCATCTTGTATAGATCTGCTATTTTTATATATGTGTTTTCTAACAATAATAATCAGAATCTCCAAAGAAACTAATATAGTAACTAATGTTTTCATACAATTGTATAGTGGGGGAAAAGTATACAATACATTCCTCTGAGATGTATAGTGGAGTAAAAGTAAAAGTATCTAAAGAACTACACAAAATGTTTTATTTTATTTTTTCTTATTTAGATACTTATTTTTTGTTTTAGTGCAAGTGCAAGTGTGTGAGTGAGTGCATTTACTGTATGTAATGTATGTTATAAAAAAAGCCAATAAAAATATTATTGGGGAAAAAGTATTGAAAATAGAAAATACTCCAGTAAAGTACCTTTAAAGTTGTACTCGAGAACAGTACTTGTAGTAAATGTATATACTTACGCTGGGAGCGCCGCTGGAGATTGTGCAAAACGTGTATTTTTAGCATGCATAATGTATAATGAACGCGGGGCTTGTGTCACTGAGCTAAAATGGGGGTTTAATATTCCAGATGGAAATGCGCATCGTGTTATTCGCCCTCTCTCTCATTACTTCCAAATCCCCCACACGCCCATGAAGTGGATGGCGGGTGGCGCAGAGAGCTGCATTCTCTGTCGTGTCTCATTTAACCCATTCTGACCTGAGATCAGATTTAAAAAAATGTCTTCTATACATCCCGACAGTTTTCCATTCTGACCCGAGATCAGATTCTAAAAATGTCTTCTATACGTCAGTCACTCCAAAAGGGGTTCTCGCCCAAAATGGGTTAAATGCTAAGGATGTTTTTCTCCCAATTGATCTGTTTCGTTTGGTTCCTCGCCGCTGTCACTTCCTCAATTCCTCGGTCTGATTCCTCTGTCGCCATCTGTCTCATTATTGTACTCTCTCTCTCTCGCTCTCTCTCTCTCTCTCTCTCTCTCTCTTCCTCTGTCATTAATCCATCACATTTCTTTAGATGTCCTCCACCTCTCTCTCTCTCTCCCCGGAGTAACTGTATCTCCCTCTCTCGCACTATTTGGCATGAGGAAATCTCCATCATCCCAAGGTGTTTATTTAGGAGTCTGAAAGGAAAGATCACCTCTGTTCTCCTTCCTATAATAATCCGACACCGCTGCCTACCAAACAGTTTGCCGTTTCTCCCGCTAGGGGATTCGACGTGATAAACGACACGACTCGAAATAGATTTATGTGTGGTGGATTCGAGACGTTTGTGTGCTTGACAGAACCTTGTCAGCATGTATGTAATGAAGCATAGCTTAATGAACTAAATGAAGTATGTGCTTCCCGAGCAGGGTGAAAAAAGCTCCCGATCCTGTCAGGACCGATTTATATGCTCTATACACTCTGAGGTCAGTCTGCCCCAAGGCCATGGTTAAAGTTTTGGATGTGACTTCTGTGAACAAAATCCATGTCACGCAACACCACCACGAGATGGATCTACCTTAAGCCAAACGGTTCTCAAGTTATAGGGAGGTGCTGGTATACAGTTCAGTTATCCAGATTTTCTGAAGTCACGCAACAGAAACAGCTGCCTATATAACCCATTCTGAACGGGAACCCATTTTGGTGTTATAGCATCATGTTGTGCTTTAGCTATTGAAAAATAGCAGATCTACAAGCTCGTAGCGCGCCACCGAGTGGCGCGCTACGAGCTTGTAGGTCTGCTATTTTTTTTAAATCGAAGAACGACTGACATTTTTTAGAATCTGATCTCAGGTCAGAATGGGTTAATCAGACCAGTGTGTGTGTCCAGTGGAAACCTCGTATGAATCTGATCTCAGGTCAGAATGGGATAACAATGTGCAATGTGTGCTGCTGATCGTCAATCGTTGCCTATAACAACGCAGATCTGTGCTGACACCGGCACAGACACGTCCACATATACCACCATACTTATATTTATAGAGCACACACTGACATGGACAATTTGCAGGGTTCCTCAGATCTATAGTACAACATACTACAGATATAGATATAGTACAGATATACCCTTTTCGACGAGAAGCCAAAAAATAGCCCAGAAACAAAGAATGGCAAAAGTCACCAGAGAAACAGATACTTTGTCCTCTGAAGCCATTGATGGCGTGCAATCAAAAAGGTGGGCCACCTCCATCTCCTGCAGGTTGAGAGTTTCAGGGTCTGCTCTATGATTATCCCATTTTGGGGCGCGAACCCCTTTTTGGTGTTAGCATTATTCGTTCTTCGTTTAAAAAAACGAAGAACGACTGACATAGAAACATGGCTTTTTCAGAAAATCTGATTCAGAAGACATTTTTTAGAATCTGATCTCAGGTCGGAATGGGGTTATGCGAAGGGGTGGCAATCTCCTTTCGGCTTTTGTTGCCCCGCGTCATTCTTGTCTGGGGGGGGAAGAAGACACCTTCCACTTCCAAAACCCCTGCTGAATGTTTTTTTTCATGAATGTTTCTGTAATCATATTTATCGACTATAAGCAAATGATTGGTCAGCATGTTTCCGGGGTGGATCCTGTCAGGTCTTCATCATGGCTATACCGTACATACTTCATCCTATATACCTGGCAATACCGTACTTTGTAGCAGTTTATACCGTCTCTCGACTTGGACGCGGGGGTTTAATTTTTTGAGAGGCCAGTTATTGAGTTGAGAGCAGCTTTGAATTCTGAAATCCCATGTCGAAAACCCTTCATCCTCAATCAATTCAAGGTCCACTGACTTGCTGTATAAGTGAACGTTAGAGTTCATCTCACACATTTCCCTATATGTGCTGATTGCTGAAATGAATGAATTGCATTAATGTCTCTTTATGAGATGATGATGAATTGTTTATTTCGGTACTTACATTTTTTTTTTACATTTTTAAAGACAGACTGCAGCTTATTTTGCCTATACCCTTTTTAAAAGTAACATTATAGTTACTGACAAAACAAAAACAAAGTAAGAAAACAAAAGCGAGAAAACCAAAAACAGAAAAAGAAAAAGAAAGGAAAAACGGCAAAAACAGTTCAAGTCCACACTATTGATCCATAATGTATACTGTAAAATTGTAAATGATAGATAAGGGGTCAGGACAACGAGGCCTTTTCGTGGAGGGGTCAGTCTGAAATTTGGACTTAGACTGTTTTTCGTCTGTGGTATTATAATAGGAATTACATTGATCTCATAGCGTTTTATATTTATTAACTACCTTGATTTGGCTTGGGAATCCTTGGATTGATATTAACTCAATGAACTGTTAACATGAGCATTTCCAATTTAAAATGTATAGGCACGTTTAGCAGACACCAGAGCAAGGATCAAGTGCGAAATGGGAATAAGCATAATATATATAAGCATGAGCTCTATTAACCCATTCTGACCGGGCACCCATTTTGGTGTTAGCATCATGTTATGCTTTACCTATTGAAAAACAGCAGATCTACAAGCTCATAGCGCGCCACCGAGTGGCGCGATACGAGCTTGTAGGTCTGCTATTTTAGAAAAATTCGAAGAACGACTGACATTTATAGAATCTGATCTCAGGTCAGAATGGGTTCATCAGACCAGTGTGTGTCCAGTGGAAACCTCGTATGAATCTGATCTCAGGTCAGAATGGGTTAGAGTCTGTGAACTGTCTGCTGTTTTGCCTCATATGGGCTATAGACAGATGGCGAGGTGACGTAATCTTTTGGCCCACTTGGGGGCGGCCTGAGGCCATGTGGGTACATGTGGGCTTGAAGGCCTATGTAGGCTAGCACGGAATGCCATCTTCAAAGGGGGGGAGAGGCACTATCAACATAATATTAACCCATTCTGACCTGAGATCAGATTCATACGAGGTTTCCACTGGACACATACACTGGTCTGATGAACCCATTCTGACCTGAGATCAGATTCTGAAAATGTCAGTCGTTCTTCGATTTTTCAAAAATAGCAGACCTACAAGCTCGTAGCGCGCCACTCGGTGGCGCGCTATGAGCTTGTAGGTCTGCTATTTTTCAATAGATAACATGATGCTAACACCAACATGGGTTCCCGTTCAGAATGGGTTAAGATGCTGTATCCATTTTCCACTGTGTGTGTGTGTGTGTGTGTGTGTGTGTGTGTGTGTGTGTGTAACAGACATGATCTTTGCGTTGTCTTGTGAACTATACCACAGACCAGGATATCTGCAGTGAGTGGATTTATTCTGACAGACAGCGAGGCGATTATTACTGCTCTGCTCTCTTGAACGCGTTCAACATCATAACATTTGCTGGAAATGAAAACCGATGCAGAACAATGAAAATGAATGCAAGTTAATGTGCCTTAACTCTGGGTCCATATTAATATAATGCACAATTATAAACACACACACTCTCCAATCAGTCCAGGTATATGAGCTTATATAGCTGCACTATCCCTGGAAGTGGGACAATGAAGCAGGCCATAAGGGGGGCCTGCGTGAGGTTATAGTGGGAAATAAGGCGCAGCACACATAAAAACGGAGGGGAGAAAAAAAAGCTAGGACACTTCATGCTTTCACACTATAGTCCTCCTCTCCAACGGGGGACATGATTCAGACATGAGGTCAATGGGCTCTCTGGGCCCATGAGCTGACTGACTCTGGGATTTAGGCTGATCCAGGAGCTGTGATGTAACATTCTATTACAGTATACATTTAACCCATTCTGACCTGAGATCAGATTCTAAAAAAAAAAAAATGTCTGTTTGAAAATGACAGTTTTCTGAAAAAGACATGTTTCTATGTGTCAGTCGTTTTTTTTAATAGCAGACCTATACAAGCTCGTATAGCACGCCACTCTGTGTATATGAGCTTGTAGATCTGCTATTTTTCATATAGCTAAAGCATAAAGTATAATGTCGACACCAAAAGGGGTTCCCGTACAAAATGGGTTATTAAACAACCAGTTTTCTCCCGTAATATATATCATGACCTGCAAAGTTTACAGAAGGGATACCAACTGTACTGTACTGTACTGTACTGTACTGTACTGTACGTGTTCCGCTGACAGCAGCTGAGTCATGACATTTTTTTTTTGCTAAAGTCGTCAGCTCCAACTGGCTGCAGCCCACGCTATAATCACGTGATGTAAATATTATGGGACGCGGTTCGGTTAAAGGGACCAAAGAAATCGGCTGACACGGAGGATCTCATCCCCCCACCAGCTGTACAGTACGCCCACTGTACCGTACAGGCAGCCAGTCAAAACAAAAACAAAACCACAGTAGGTCCTACACAGGCCAGTACAGTGACGTCCAGAGGGATAATGGAAGACCAACATGCATATCCACAAACTATAGAACTGGGACTCGATTTTATTTATTTTTTATCTTTGTAATTAATTAATCTCGATTAATCACATTTTTATCGCATATCAATGTTCAACCCGAGAGCAGTGAGAAACCTTTTTTTTCAAAGTTTTTTTTGTATCCCAGTGAATATAGTGACTACGGGATTCCACTCATTTTCAACATTTTACTGTCCTTGATATACCTTATAGTAAGCAGATCTACAAGCTCGTAGCGCGCCACCGAGTGGCGCGCTACGAGCTTGTAGGTCTGCTATTTTTGAAAAGAAAAATCGGAAAAAGAAAAATCTTAGAATCTGATCTCAGGTCAGAATGGCTTAAACTCCCCTCTGTGTGGCTGCTGCCCCACATCAGATAAAACGCTTAAACAATTACTGCCTTATCTGCAGCAGCTGTCGTAGAGGCCCGTGGCCTTTTTAACGACCACATTAGAGGTTCCGGCCCACTCAGCCCTCACTCTCGTATAGCCAGAGTGTCGTATATAAGCCCATTAAACACATTCTACTGTATAAACAAACACATTACCCTATTGTGCAGTGGTTATACAGGTCCGTACCAATTACGGTCGGACCTACATGCAAAGATGTCCACTGGCATTGCACCCGAGATATAAAAAACATTTAGCGAGTAGCAGTGTTGTTTTTGGCAGCAGATTTTAGTTTTAGTCGTATAGTCGCTTGAATCGTTTTCATTTTAGTTTTAGTCACATTTTAGTCACCTGGAATGTTTTAGTGTTATAGTCTAGTTTTAGTCGACTGAATGTCATAAGACTTCAGTCGACTAAATCTACAGGTGATTTAGTCGACTAAAATGCATTTTGGCGGGCCTTGATGCCGTCGTATTGATTGTTATTTAGTCTTAGTTTTAGTCGTCATAGCTAGAGTTTTCATTTAGTTTTCCATTTAGTTTTCGTCAGCGAAAAAAGGTACAGTCGACGGACATTTTTCGTTTTAGTTGACGAAAACAACGCTGGTGAGTGTAGATTGCATCTTGCTGAGCACGTCCCATTCATGCTCCCCACATAAGAATGAACCCTAATGATTTGAGTGACCCCTATGACCTTCCCTCTATAGCGCCACCCTCAGGCCAAAGTGTCACACATGGATCTTCTCGTCAGTTATAGGCATGCAGGCTATATATACAAAGAATTACACAACTTATATAGGGTTGTGCTTTTCAGATGTGGGGCCATTTTGGCAAACCGGCATGAAGTGCAAAGTAGGTTGTGACGGATGGCTGGTATAATGATCTTGAGTATACCCATGGCAAAGGCCATGTGGGCTGGATTAGGCGTAATGTATTATCAGTGAACTCAGCAGTCACGACAAGTAATTGAAACTTCGTAATTTCTGCCAGTGATCTTGGGAGGAAAAACCCCCAAATGTCTGACATTGGTACTGTGTGCGCACGGACGGACGGACGGACACAAAGAATGACTGCTGCGCAGGTGTCCACCTCGGAGGTCTGCGTGTTCCACGTGCACCATGTCTGCGTGACCTGTCTGCGTGACCTGAGAGGGTATAGTAGAGAGAGGGATGGGGAGAGGGAGGCAGAGATCGTTGGGCGGCGGGGGGCGGGTGGGAGCCTATATTTCAACAACACAATAACATGGCCAATGCTATATAGCTATACCAAACCTGAGCATGCTGATCGAAGCGTCGTGTTTTAAGTCTGCCGGGGGGTAAAAAAAAAAGCAGTGGCAGAGCTGGTCCAATGGCAGGTATAGCCGTGGTGGTCCTATGACCAGAGCTGGTCCAATAGCAGGTAGCCGTGGTGGTCCTATGACCAGAGCTGGTCCAATAGCAGGTAGCCGTGGTGGTCCTATGACCAGAGCTGGTCCAATGGCAGGTATAGCCGTGGTGGTCCTATGACCAGAGCTGGTCCAATAGCAGGTAGCCGTGGTGGTCCTATGACCAGAGCTGGTCCAATAGCAGGTAGCCGTGGTGGTCCTATGACCAGAGCTGGTCCAATAGCAGGTAGCCGTGGTGGTCCTATGACCAGAGCTGGTCCAATAGCAGGTAGCCGTGGTGGTCCTATGACCAGAGCTGGTCCAATAGCAGGTAGCCGTGGTGGTCCTATGACCAGAGCTGGTCCAATAGCAGGTAGCCGTGGTGGTCCTATGACCAGAGCTGGTCCAATAGCAGGTAGCCGTGGTGGTCCTATGACCAGAGCTGGTCCAATAGCAGGTAGCCGTGGTGGTCCTATGGGTTGACCTCAAAATATAGTAAATCCACCTTCCCCGGAGACGGAGTATACGGTGTAACCCTAATTGGGTTTTATTTATTTCCAAATGCACTACAGTGCTTGTGGTCAGGTCAGGTCAAGTGTGACTATACCTTCTTAAGTTCATAGTAGCGTCTGAACAGTGACGATACAGCAAAGAGTCAAACAACAAACAAGCTCAAGAAAGTAACATTATAACATTAATAGACAATGATAGAAAGTGGAGAAACTAGTTCCGCCGGTATAACATGATTCGAAGAGTAAAGATATATTGTTTTCAGCAGCCTACGCTCTCTCTCTCTCTCTCTCTCATCTCTCTCATCTCTCTGCCTCGCCCTTTCATGTTACTCCATGTTGCCTGTCACTCTGTATCACTCAATAGTAGAAACTCAACGAAAGCGTTTGAATAAATGATAAGCTCTCTTCTCTTCACTGTGGTACACGGCCTCAACGTTTGATTTAGTTTTAGTCATTATAATAGTCTCTTGAATAGTTTTCATTTAGTTTTAGTCACATTTTAAGTCACCTGGAATGTTCTAGTGTTAGTCTGGTTTTAGTCGACTAAATATCATAAGATTTTAGTCGACTAAATCTACAGTTGATGCCGTCGTAATGACGGCATCAACTGTAGCCGATCTACAAGCCTTAGCCGATCTACAAGCTTAAATAGCCGATCTACAAGCTTACAACGTGTTGCGCCGCCACGCTTTGTGAACTTGTAGATCGGCTATTTTCAGCATGCGACCAAGTGTAAGATGACTTATATTGGATCTCTTGTCCACTACTAGTCCCTTCCTAACATTTTTAGTCTAGATTCTATTTGTTGACGAAATTGTCAATTGTTAATTGTTCATTTAGTTTCCATTTAGTTTTTGTCATAGCATCGACGAAATCAACAGTGATTGGCGTGTGACCCTTAATTATTTCCTCTCCAGGGTCGTGAATGAAGGCTATGGCTTCAGGGTCTTATTTACAGTATATGGTCTCTCAACCCATTTTGGACTGAGGTCGATAAAACAAAAAAAAAGGCTTCTAAATCCTAACATTTTTCTGAAAAAAAATAAATATTTTCATGTCAAGGACCCCCAGAATTATCTCTATTGGGCCACGGACCCCCATCTCAAAATATGTAGTTCCAGTGACCCCCCCCCCCCCCCTAGAAGCCAATATTTTAGTTAAAAATGTTCGCTCTGAAATATTCAAAGATTCGCAGCCCCATTTTCACGACTCCCCAAAATGGATTAAGTACACTATAGTTTCAAGTACCTCGTTTGCCATTATCTCCTCCAGGCCCCTTTTCCTTTACTCCTTTACTCCTTCTCTCCCACTCATTATCTCCTCCAGGCCCCTTTTCCTTTACTCCTTCTCTGCCACTCATTACAGTGTACAGTTCCCCAGGGGGGGTGGGGGGAGATTGACATGCTCGGTGGGAGTTGTGTTGACCTGTGTCTGGGCTGTCTTGAACACTCGCTGACAGCATGCTGACAGGCCCCCGATGGCTTTATATTGTTTATCTAGTGAACCACTCAGCAGCCACAGCCACTCAGCTATGTGATTGAACCGTACACAGCGCTATGGCTGACGTTATCCTCACTTACCCCCTCGCGGCCCCCCCCCCTCCCCCTGGCATAATGCATTCATGGCTACTTTTTCTCCCTTGTTGCCTTAAGATCAGACCTGAGATCAAATTCTAAAAATGTCTTCTACATCCTGACAGTTTTCTGGAAAAAGCTGTGTCTGTAAGTCAGTCGTTCTTCGATTTTTCAAAAATAGCAGACCTACAAGCTCATAGCGCGCCACCGAGTGGCGTGCTACGAGCTTGTAGGTCTGCTATTTTTCAATAGCTAAAGCATAACATGATGCTATAACACCAAAAGGGATTCCCGTCCCAAAATGGGTTAATTTATAGTATAGAGTTTATATCATGGGATGCGATTATGTTGTTTTGAGGAAACATTAGACGCAACATTATATAAATTAATCAACATGTAAATCAAAATTGTCATGAACTATATATGCTGTGCCCCTTAACAAAGCACTGCCAAAAATACATACCGTAGTAGAAGATGCACTTTACACACCTTTTTTAATTGTCTTGTGCAGGCACTGCGGATGCAAATTAGCATTCTCGCTATAAATCCAGTTACGTTGCATTCATTAGTTCATTAATATGCATTGTCCCATCTGAATAAAAAAATAAGGTAAAGTAAAAAATAATACAGAAATAGTCATATATTATTATTATATAATAAATACAGTATATAGGCCTACTGTATTATATGGGCGTAATAATATGTGGATCGCCGGTTCTGCCGATCCAACGGACTTTGCGCCGGGCAGCGCCACACTGCCTCGGGTCTTCAGCGAGGCACAAAGGAAAGGACGCACGCACACACACACACACACTCACGCGCACGCACGCGCGCACACACACACACACACACGCATGCGCACACACGCACACGCACGCACACAGAGATTTGTATTCTATATAGAAGGACGAGGCTGCTGGTGCTCGCTGAATGAGAACGCATTGCCCCTCCGCCGGTTATGTAATACCCGCTGAGACCGGTTGAGACCTGTCTGACCCTCTGTCAGTGTATACCCGTACGTTGCACCCTTTTGTCAGAGGCCAGTCTATAGGACGTTAGCACGTTAGCACGTTCAGCTGGTGGAAAGCAAAGTACGTTTTTTTACTCATGTACTGTACTCAATGAGTAAAATTTTGAGATATTTGGACTTTACTTTGAGTATTGCCAATTTCCAATACTTTTGCTTGTACTCCCTGTATGCACTTTTGACCATTTGAAAAGCTTGTAGATCTGCTATTTTCAAAAGATTGTATGCATTTTGAAAACTTGAAATGGGACATTCGGCATATAATGAGTAGCCTTTTTTTTCCCAAACTTTTGATGCCACTACTTTTGCACTTAACCCAAGTACATTTTGAATACCGGACTTGTACTCCAAACAGAGTATTTTTTACATTGCAGCATTGATACTTTTACTTAAGTAAAAACGTGAGTAGCCTACTTTTTACACCACTGATGACGTCATACTGTGTATACTGATGACATTAGTGACGGGTAAAATGCATAATGTATGGATACTGTATATTATTATTGGTCAGATCGGCGCTTCTGGAAGGAGAGAGATATATACATTAAGCACGCACACACAAAGATTTCTGTGATTTTGTGAAAAGAATAATCCATAATAATACAAAATGTTTTCATTTACGTAATGTATCTTCTGTCAGAGCTTGTGGAAACTGACAAATATAACTGTCACGGATAACGGACATAATATCTAACTTTGCAATTTCTCTCTCTCTCTCTCTGTCTCTCTGTCTCTCTCTCTGTCTGTCTGTCTGTCTGTCTGTCTGTCTGTCTGTCTGTCTGTCTGTCTGTCTGTCTGTCTGTCTGTCTGTCTGTCTGTCTGTCTGTCTGTCTGTCTGTCTGTCTGTCTCTCTGTCTCTCTGTCTGTCTGTCTCTGTGTCTGTCTCGGTGTCTGTCTCTCTCTCTCTCTCTCTCTCTCTCTCTCTCTCTCTGTCTCTGTCTCTCTGTCTCTCTCTGTCTGTCTGTCTGTCTGTCTGTCTGTCTGTCTGTCTGTCTGTCTGTCTGTCTGTCTGTCTGTCTGTCTGTCTGTCTGTCTGTCTGTCTCTCTCTGTCTGTCTCTGTGTCTGTGTCTCTCTCTCTCTCTCTCTCTCTCTCTCTGTCTCTGTGTCTCTCTCTCTCTCTCTGTCTCTGTGTGTCTCTCTCTCTGTCTGTCTGTCTATCTGTCTGTCTGTCTGTCTCTCTCTCTCTCTCTCTCTGTGTCTCTCTCTCTGTCTGCCTCTGTCTCTCTCTCCAGACCATGCTGACTGCTATCTCCATGAGTGCCATCGCCACCAATGGAGTAGTGCCAGGTGGGTGAGCAGGCGCTCTGGCTCCGTGCAGTTTTCACCGCTTGAGTCTCCTAAACTCCTCTTTTTCACTGATTAGACTTTTGGCAAGAGTTTGTCAGACACACTCTGGTATATCCCCATAGACACCAAAATAGTGTCATTTTTTCAAAAAGCCTGTTGTGTATACTATACTACTGACGTGCGGAAACATTTATGTTGTAAATATTGGAAGCAACATGTAGCGCGGTGCGAATGCCATCAGACGGGACAACTTCTTGCTGGCAATTAAGATTTAATTGTATTTCCTATACGGTTTCACGCTACTATAAAAACAGGGGAAAGGGGAGGTGGACCAATGTTGGCGTCAAGTTCAAGGTCAAACAATTCCGAATCGAATCGAATCTAGAAGGCAGAGAATCAAGGGCCAACGTTTTGGCAACCAAATGCCCCTCTAGGCTTAAAATAATGTAATGCATTCCAGGCATAATTAATAATAATTAATTGATATTTAATAATAATATTTTTAATTGTTGCATTTTTTTTTAATACATTTTTTTTTTTAATTATTAAATTAATATTTAATCATTGATATTTTGTAAAATATCTATGGGGGAGGAAAAAAATGAATGGCCGATTTGTCAGTGGAACGATCCATTTAAAAATAGGATAAATATAGTGGATATTGTAACTGTGTTAACCTGTATTTTTATATAGCTATATGTGATGCACTGTTGTTGGACACAGGCATGCAATTAACTAGTCAGCTATATATTTATATATGATTATAATGCTACGTTATAGAGCGCCGCAGTCCCTCCCCCTTTCAGAAAAACGACTGGCCCAGGAAATGAAACCCCAATGCATTCTCCCATCGGCACTTCTAATATAATGTATTTAAAGACGGTTACGCCGCGGACAAAGCCAACTCGGATCGTGACAAATCATGACAATGAACACAATGTTTTGGGCCGATCAAATAATTTATAAGACGAAAAACAAAACAAATAGTGTTGTCTCCTGACTTTCTTTTCTTCTTTCTAATGATTTGATCGGACCAAAACATTGTGTTCATTGTCATGATTCGTCACGATCCGAGTTGGCTTTGTCCGCGGCGTAACCGTCTTTAAATAAATTATAGTAGAAGTGCCGATGGGAGAATGCATGGGGTTTTCATTTCCTGGGCCACTCGTTTTTCTGAAAGGGGGAGGGACTGCGGTGCTCTATAGTAATCATGGCCTATGTCTCGGCAGTTGATTTGAGTAGAGCGCCATCAGCGCAGGGGGTCACCGGAAATTGCAGGTTTGTATTTACATTAAGTGTGTGGGACTGAGACCATGATACGGCTATAATGGCCTCCGTTCTGCTCTCAGAGTGCTGGTGATGATGACGTCCCCGCGGTGATCGGAAGCACACTCCGGACAAATCGGCGCTCATGGCGTCATAGAGCCGAGCTGCAAATAATATAGACTAGTAATAGAAACTCGGATTGTTTCACGGAAATGTAAAAATGATTCAATTTATACTGATGCATGAAAATGAAGGATTGTTATGGATGTATAAAAGGACGTTATACGGTATAACACTCTTCGATATTAATCGTTGCTATGTGTGTTCAGTAAACAGGGGTCTGTTCTGTTGGCACCCCCGTTAACCGTTTCCTCCACGCGTCCTAGGGAACCCAATCGACGCGTGCACAAGTGTACACATCCTATAGCGCATCGTCAATGATATCAGGCGAGAGAAAAATATTCAGATTTTTTTTTTTTAATTTTTGACTGAGACTCTCTAAGGCACCCGTGACCCGTAGCTTCGCTCTGCCTTCATATTAGCTTACCGTTCGATTAGCTCGTCTCTCCTAATCCAGGGCGCTCTCCGTGGTTCTGATCTGACGGATATACATACAGTACCACGCGCTTAATTTCTGACTTCAACGTGCCTCTCGTTCAAAATATGAATGCTTTGGAGCTTCTATAGCGATATAATATAGACTCGAGACCAAGGTATAAGCTAACACAATATTTCTCCGGTTTTCTTCCGTATATTGTGGCTTCAGATTAAAAGCGGGGCCATGTCTTTCCGGCACCCTCAGCAGAGCTCCTATTTTGAAGGAAACCGATTGTGTTAAAGGGAAGAAACACTTTCCTGGGTTTTTTTTTAAATGTGTGTATATGTGACACCCGTAACAGGCTAAAAAAGGAAAGCGCATACACAATGACAGTAATGACATCTCTGCCTGTTTGCCGGTGGTGTTCTTTGTTGTCTGTGCTGTTTGTTTATGTAGCGGGAGGATCCTACTACATGATCAGCCGCTCGCTGGGCCCAGAGTTTGGGGGTGCCGTGGGCATCTGCTTCTACCTGGGGACCACCTTCGCTGGAGCCATGTATATCCTGGGTGCAATTGAGCTCCTGCTGGTGAGTGATAATCTACTGTAGTGCGTGCGTGTGCGTCTGTTTCTGTCTGTCTGTCTGTCTGTCTGTCTGTCTGTCTGTCTGTCTGTCTGTCTGTCTGTCTGCATGCGCACGCTTCAAACTCTTTGCGCACGCCGCACAGTATAACATCCAAGTCAACCCCAAACATAGAATGCACCTCTAAAAGTGCTTTCATTTTTTCTGCCACAAAATGTGATTTTATAGAACCATATAATGTCGTTACAAGGTTATTTTACCCACGCAGCTTCCCCAGGTTCTATAGCAGCTGCAACCCTTAATTAACACGGCCCTGGGTACTATAGGCAACCCAGCTTGGCGGAAATATGTGCCCATTTCTAATTTGTTTTGTGTCACTGCGGCACTACTGGCACTGGCCCATAGAGGTCGCAGTCGAGCTCTCGCTGAGCGGCCCCGGAAGAGATTTTTTTTGGGGGGCCGAACAAATAATTAGAAAGAAGAAAAAAAAGGGCAGGGTACAGCGCTTCTTTCTTATTATTTGTTCGGCCCAAAGAATTGTGTTTATTGTCATGATTAGTCACCGTCCGAGTTTGGCTTTGTCTGAGGCTTACAGGCCTTTAGATAAATACATTATGAAACGTCTATCTTCCAGGCCGCTCGTTGTGGTCTTTCTATTGTACATAGAAAGATGTGTTAAGTTATAGACATACCAACAGTCACACCATGAGTCAGACACCCTCACCCTGAACCTAACCTCACAGGAAGCCACGGATGATTTTTAACCCCGCAGCACAGATTCGTTTTAACCCGCCACGCATGTCGGTATAGCCACAGGTGATTTTTAACCCGCAGCACGGGTTTGTCTGACTATAAATGACTGCAGGACTGTTGTATTTTCCAATTTAAATGAACAAAATACATAATACGAAAGCTTACATTATGTACGTTCATAAGACTATAGTCATTGGTTAGACTTGGGTTAAGGTTAGGTTTAGGTGTGCTGCCCCGTGGGAGGTTATAGGTTTAGGGTGAGGGTTTGAGATAGGTTGTAGTTGTATAGGACTAATGACTGGTCTAACCAATGACTAGTCTAAACCAAAAACTGTCTAAACTAAGTACTGCACCCTCATAATATGTAAAAAAAAATATATATATATATATATATATATATATATATGATAAATGACCATGGCCCCCTTGTGTCTTAATAAAAAACACTGCATTGGGTAAAATGATCTGTCTAACCAACGTATGCACCCCTAGAAGGACACAGTCAGTCAACCTGCATTGAGTACCGTGGACTGCTATTTCTAGATAGTTGAACAATGGAACCATAAATTGGTATAGGCTATATTGCTATACATACCGTCACTTCCTTCTGTTCTCACACAGCATTGTTTTCGCTTTAATTATACACTGGAGGACAGAGGGGGGAGGGATGACATCTGAAATCAAAGCATGGGGTTGTTGTGGTTATGCAACGCTATGCAGGTACACACACACGTACCTCGAAGCAAAACTAGGTATAGCCTTTTGACCTTTGCCCTCTGAAGGCTAAAAGCCTCATGGGTATAGTCTGTCTGTCTGTCTGTCTGTCTGTCTGTCTGTCTGTCTGTCTGTCTGTCTGTCTGTCTGTCTGTCTGTCTGTCTGTCTGTCTGTCTGTCTCTGCCTGTCTGTCTGTCTGTCTGTCTGTCTGTCTTTCTGTCTCTTTCTTTCTTTCTTTCTTCTCTGCCAGTTGCTCACCAGCCTCGCTGCCCTTTGAAGATATTTTCTAATCTTTTGTCGATGAAAAAACGCCAGAGATGTTCTTTTCCTGGCTCGTCCTCCGTCTGTATAGCAGCCCCTCCTCCGTCTGTCTGTCCTTTCATTCCACACTTCTTTCTCCCTCTGTTTTTCCTCCTCATGCCGCAGTGAGCGCCGGTCAGTTATGCAAATCCCGCGTTATAGGACGAGATCCAGTCAGTCGCTGAGGAACGAGACCTTCGCTTTTTTTGCTCTCATGAATTTAGGTCCGCTGTTATCTGAATACACACACACACACACACACTCGCACACACGCGCGCCGCCTTCTTCTTATTGTCCTTCTGGATCCTGCCATTGGGTGTTCACGGAGTTTGATCATGCCTTAGAGGTTCATTCTGTCTTCTGGGTCAAAGCTGGCTTAGTTTCCATTGTGAAATAACAATCCCCACAGAATTGTGGGGAAGGGATCTGGAGAAGGCTGATTTGAATATGTTTCATCCACGCACGCAGTCCGCGCACGCACGCGCACACACACACACACACACACACACGCACACGCAAACGGATGCTATTTTTACAATTATTTAGACAAGCAATGAGCATGAAGCAGGAGCTATAGTCTTGCTCAGTGATGATGTTCTTAGCCCTGATTCACACTTATAGTTGCACACCAGTGTCACACACACACGCACACACACACACGCACACACACACACACACACACACACACACACACAGAGAGAGAACAACAGTTCCACAAGCTCAAAATGTGCTCTAAAACGCTTTTTTTTAAAAGCATGCAGATCAGCTATTTTCAGCGTGCGACGACATGATGGCGCAACCAAGTATAGACCATCAGCCTCGTCTCGCGTCACTCAGCTCGGTCCCGACAGCCCCAACAAACCGTATATAGCACTGAGTCACGACGAGCTTCTCCTTCATGTTTGTTCTTCTGCTCGGAAATCCTTTCAAAGATCTTTATTTTCGGTTGAAGTTGGAGAAAAAAACCGCACACCGGCCGGGGCTGTTGCTTTTCCCTTTCAACGCACACCCCCCCCCCCCCCCCCGCCCCCACACCCGGGCAGTCAGCCCAGACTCCTCCGATATACATCAGATAATATTATACTGATGATGGACCAATTAGTGGCTTTTTTTTTTAACGATTTCACAAAACGACAGCGCTATTTTTGTTCACCCGGCCGTGATAAAACGGTAGACGGAATATTAATAGGTTCAATTACACCCCGGGAGCCTGGCCGTGATTGGCTTGTTGATGATGGGTAGAATCGAGAGTCTCTGTTTTTTCCACACTTGATCAAGTTGACCCTCCTGTCTCTCAGCCCCTCTCCCTCCCCCCTCTCTATCTCTCCTTATCTCTCTTTATCTTTTCAAGGCTACGTGTGAAACTTGCATAACTCCTTGTCCTCTCGTTTCCCCGAGTCTCCCTCGCTTCTCTTTGTCTTTCCTATATCCCTCTAAATGCCTCTGACTTTCAGCCCTATAAAGTGAATCAAACATAACTTTGTATACCATCATACAATTTCCATTAGCACGACGCTCATAATCCAGAGCGATTTACAGTATATAAGCAATGACAAAAACATGGTATAATACTGCATGGTAATACATAAACATATAGTCGTCAACTCATATACGTATAAGCTATATGAACCTCACAGTGGAATATCTATAATGTTGAGACAATACCGGCTCAGTGGCCTTGTGGTTAGAGTGTCCGCCCTGAGACTGGGAGGTCGGTGGTTCGATCCCCCGGCCGGGTCATATACCAAAGACTGTAAAAATGGGACCCAATGCCTCCCTGCTTGGCACTCAGCATCAATGGGGTTGGATTGGGGGTCAAATCTACTAATCAAATGATTCCCGAGCGCGGCGCACGGCTGCAGCTCACCGCTCCAAGAGAGATGGGTCAAATGCGGAGAACAAATTTCACTGCGATAACGTGTGTGACAAATCGTATGACTTTGACTTTGAATACAGTCGTTGCTGTCGGGTCTCTGTGTCTGTGTGTTATTTTCCAAAATATTGAACCAATGAAAAGCATAAAAAAAAACCCTCTTAACTCCATTGGACCCTCAAACTGTCTGCTAATTTAGCAGACAGTTTTCGCAAACCTTTTTGCCCATGCACCCCCTGTTACCCCCGACCTAGCTGATGCACCCCCCCCCCCCCCCCCCCAATTGCATAAACTATCTAGAGACATATATTTTCCTTTTTATCCACATATATGCACATATATGAACCTGAATATGGCATAATATAGTATGCAGCATAGGCTATATGCTGCATTACTTGCCATAATATTGGCATAACATGTTAATATATTTAAAATAAAACCATAGCACCACCACTGGCCATTTCATGTCGCGCACCCCCTAGAAGGTGCTCGCGCACCACAGCTTGGGAACCACTGTGCTAAAGAAACCGACTGTGTTGAGGCAGTTGCTTTGTTTTAACATTTCCTGAAAAATGAACATTTTGGAATAGGTGGTTAGATATAAACTATATAGAGTACTATATCTACATAAAATACTATCTAAGTTATCATGCCATACCCGCGCCCTCCCTCTCTGACACCCCCCCCTCCCTCCCTCTCTCTCTCTCTCTCTCTCTCTCTCTCTCTCTCTCTCTC
>NC_137863.1:44009026-44092266 GCF_963924005.1 Protomyctophum bolini
CCAAAAAGGGGAATGTGTCATTAATATACCTTAGAGTTGTGTGGAAATAATAATAAAAAATCCCCCCCCCCCCCCCCCCCCCATTCTGTGTTGCCTAGAACTGGAGGTCTGTAACATTATGAAGTACATCTTTGTGATGTCACTGAGGTGTACTTCATAATGTTACAGACGCATTGTGAGCTTGTAGATCGGCTATTTTCAGCAAGTATGTTTTGTACATTACAATACATTGTAGTCGACTAAATCAACTGTAGATTTAAAACCAGACTATAACACTAAAACATCCCAGGTGACTATAATGTGACTAAAACTATTCAAGTGACTATATGACTAAAAGTAAAATCAAAATTGTACTGTCAAGATCAACAGTATAGTCTAACCCATTTAGGCCTGACGTCGACGTTTAACAAATGTCTTCTTCAAATGTTTTCCGAAATACCCCATGTTTCTATATGAGTGGTTCTCAAACATTGTCATGTCAAGGTCGGATGTTTAAAATATGTTGTTCCAGGAACCTCTCAAGGTCATTACACACTGGCGAATTGGCGACGCGATATATTCGTGCGAATAATTCGCATTTAAAAAAAACAAACAATTGAAGTCCATGCAAGCTTCCACATCAGTGGTGAATGTGCGAAAATGCAACCGTTTGTTCGCTCTTTATTTGTTCGCTCTGGTGTCGCATTTTGCAGAGATTCGCAGGCGAACTGCAACATGCGATATTTCGCATTTTCAGATCGCTTATTCGCATCGCGTCGCTAATTCGCCCAGTGTGTAATGACCTTCAGAAGCAAAGATTTGAGTAAAAAAAAAAAAACGTTCGCTCTGAAAGTATACATTCAAAAGATTTGAGCCACATTTTCAAGACTTTTCAAAAATGGCAGACCTATACGCAAGCTCATAGCGCGGCACTCGGTGCCGCGCTATATGAGCTTGTATAGGTCTGCTGTTTTTCAATAGCTAAAGCATAGCACAAACGCCTAAAACACCCACTTTACCTGTGACGGACGGGAAGTAGATGCCGACCAGCAGCGTGAAGAAGCTGGTGATGTCGGCCAGGACGTAGCGGTTGGAGTTGGTCAGGGGCTCGTCGACTCCCTCTACGGACATGGACGGGTCTTTCTTGGCAATGAGGTCACCTTTCTCGTAGTAGGTTCCAAACAGGTTATCTGGGGTATTGGGAGATAGGTATATATATATAGAGATATAGTCGGAGAGAACCAAGGGGAAGAATTAACACAATTTTTAGCCGTGGACGTGTATAGGCTTATACGCGTCTTTTATAATGAAAACCATGGGGTGCCTTGGACGTCTTTTATTTATTGATAAAAAGAGGTTGCGGCCTCTCGCTTCTGCAATGCGCTCCTTGTTGATTCGCGCATTGCGCGCTGCTGTTCACTTCCTTGTTTGCGGCTCGAAAAGAATGGCTCGTATCGCCTAATCTAGGGGGGGGGGGGGGGGGGGGGGGTATGTTTTTTTGTGGCTTACGCCTTTATTTTTTATATTTTTTATGGAGGGACAGACAGTAGGCCGACAGGAAATGGGGGAGAGAGATGGGGTGATGACATGCAGTAAAGGGCCGTCAGGATCGGGAGTCGAACCCGCGGCACACTGCCAGACTGGATGAGCCAAGGTGCCTGGACCGCTGAGCCACAGCCCTGGCCTACTCTAGGGTTTTGACCATTCTAAGTGTGGCGCATTCTAAGTGTTTTTCGGAAAAAACACTGCAGAAAAACGCTGCTAAAAAACCCCCGAAGAACGCAGCAGTGTGCATAGGGACCTTTAAGCCTGTTTTTATATACTTTGCCGTGTGGCGGCGACAATGCGTCGCAGATGTAAGGTTCTGTGTTGCTTGTTAGATCTGCCATTTTGCAGTCCATTAACCCCGACATACGGCGACGCACGCATTACGCAGCAGGGGGTGAATGATTCAGAGAGTTATGCATTATGTCAAAGTATAAGGTGATACGGAAATATGGTCGATGGTAAAAAATCGAGACTAAAACATCTGTTTTGGATAATTGTTTTTGATTGATTCTGTGTATTACTAAGGCTGTTTTGCTGACTGTGCGCTCTGTGGCAGTGCAGAGTTAATGGGCTTGTTATCCTACCCGGCGTTGAGGGGAACTGACAATAGCATGATTATACTGTGAGTCTACTGTATATGCTTAACCCATTCTGACCTGAGATCAGATTCATACCAGGTTTCCACTGGACACACACTGGTCTGATGAACCCATTCTGACCTGAGATCAGATTCTAAAAATGTCAGTCGTTCTTCGAATTTTTCAAAAATACCAGACCTACAAGCTCGTATCGCGCCACTCGGTGGCGCGATATGAGCTTGTAGATCTGCTATTTTTCAATAGGTAAAGCATAACATGATGCTAACACCAAAATGGGTGCCCGGTCAGAATGGGTTAAGCAATATTACACGAGAGGTGGCGTGTACCGTCATTAATGCCTTAATGACGCCAAAGCACAACCTCGAGTGTAATATTGCGATTGTACAACGGTTAATTATTAGGACCTGCAAGTACAGTTATTGCGATTATACAACATACAGTACACACTATACCCTTAAAACACTAGCATGTCTGAGAGGTCATTTTGACATATTTAATAATAAAAAATTAAAAAGTGAGGAGAGAAAGGCGAGGACGCCAATTGTGATTGGTCGGAATGTGATGATGTATGACGATCAGAGCGCCCCTCACTTCACACGGGTGTGATTTTTATGTTTTCATTAGGCCGTTCCATCATGCTCGTTTTATAAAAAGCACGGCTAAAAAGCACGGCTAGATGGCTATTTCAACCAATCAGATTGCTTCCTGCAAACGACCTGCTTGTATAATAAAGCAATAAGCCACAAGTAGGTCTCAGGTTATACCGGGTATTTTTTAATGGCAGATAGAGAGGCGTATAGAGCGCCGCAGTCCCCGCCCCCTTTCAGAAAAGCGAGTGGCCCAGGAAGTGGAAGCCCCATGCATTCTCCCATCGGCACTTTTAATATAATTTATTTAAAGACGGTTACGCCGCGGACAAAGCCAATTCGGATCGTGACGAATCATGACAATGAACACAATATTTTGGGACGATCAAATCATTAGAAAGAAGAAAAGAAAGTCAGGAGACAACACTATTTGTTTTATTTTTCGTCTTATAAATTATTTGATCGGCCCAAAATATTGTGTTCATTGTCATGATTCGTCACGATCCGAATTGGCTTTGTCCGCGGCGTAACCGTCTTTAAATAAATTATATTAAAAGTGCCGATGGGAGAATGCATGGGGCTTCCACTTCCTGGGCCACTCGCTTTTCTGAAAGGGGGCGGGACTGCGGCGCTCTATAGTGAGACTCGACAATCAATCGATCAATCAATCTGGAACTTCCTTTTCCCTCAAACCAATTTTTCTCAATAGCATATACGAGAGCTTTTATTGTTGTTCTTCCGGTTTGAGGGAAAGGAAGTTCCAGATGATGCAGGTTCCTTGCCTGAGGACTACAAAACAATGACTACAACATGACGTATATAGCGATAGTCATCCGCTCCGGACCGGTTCACGCGGGAAATTTTGTATAAACACAGACCAGGCTTTTCCTCCGTGGTGGAAAGCCCACGGTGACGCGAGGTTGTATAACTAAGAAGTTCGAACGGGAGCGACTGACCTGTAAGGATTCCGCTGGTGAGCCCGGGGATCCCCTGTATCCGCGTCACGTTGTTCTGCTCAAAGTACTTGTCGCAGGTCGCGTTCAGGAAGGGCGAGTCACAGAAGATGTTCCACAGCTGGGTGGTGACGGTCGCGTTGCCCGCCTCGATGGTCTTGGCGCACACGTTGAAGTTCTTCCACACCAGCGTGCGGTTCCCCAGCATACACACGCTGCGGAGGAGAAGAGCAACGACATGTCTCTGTGTGTGTGTGTGTGTGTGTGTGTGTGTGTGAGGCAGCACACACCTTAAGGCTTCAACATACAGTACATGACGAGTTTTCACGTGTGTGGGGGGGTTGTGAGGAGTGCTTGGTATGTCTTTTTACGCCTCCATGCAACAGTTTCTGAAAATTACACCTATTCATCCACCAGATGGCAATTGCAAGATGCAATCAGCACTATGTGGAATCAATCTACACACACGTGTACCCAAATAATTAATTGAATTACCCCTGAGTGCACAAAAGTAGGTCGAATCAATCATTATATGCCGTCCCTCCAATGGAGCAGGTCTGACTGGCTTATATTTTCCACATCATAACATTTTATAGAGAGGTAATACAAAGGCGAGTAAGTTAGGGTCAGGGTTAGCACCGTCTAGCACCGTCTATATACAGTCTAGCGGCGTCTATATACAGTCTAGCGGCGTCTATATACAGTCTAGCGGCGTCTATATACAGTCTAGCGGCGTCTATATACAGTCTAGCACCGTCTATATACAGTCTAGCACGGTCTATATACAGTCTAGCGGCGTCTAAATACAGTCTAGTGGCGTCTATATACAGTCTAGCACCGTCTATATACAGTCTAGCGGCGTCTATATACAGTCTAGCGGCGTCTATATACAGTCTAGCACCGTCTATATACAGTCTAGCGGCGTCTATATACAGTCTAGCACCGTCTATATACAGTCTAGCAGCGTCTATATACAGTCTAGCACCGTCTATATACAGTCTAGCAGCGTCTATATACAGTCTAGCACGGTCTATATACAGTCTAGCGGCGTCTAAATACAGTCTAGCGGCGTCTATATACAGTCTAGCGGCGTCTATATACAGTCTAGCGGCGTCTATATACAGTCTAGCACCGTCTATATACAGTCTAGCACCGTCTATATACAGTCTAGCACGGTCTATATACAGTCTAGCGGCGTCTAAATACAGTCTAGCGGCGTCTATATACAGTCTAGCAGCGTCTATATACAGTCTAGCAGCGTCTATATACAGTCTAGCACCGTCTATATACAGTCTAGCAGCGTCTATATACAGTCTAGCACGGTCTATATACAGTCTAGCGGCGTCTAAATACAGTCTAGCGGCGTCTAAATACAGTCTAGCGGCGTCTATATACAGTCTAGCACCGTCTATATACAGTCTAGCACCGTCTATATACAGTCTAGCGGCGTCTATATACAGTCTAGCGGCGTCTATATACAGTCTAGCACCGTCTATATACAGTCTAGCGGCGTCTATATACAGTCTAGCGGTGTCTATATAGTCTATATACAGTCTAGCGGCGTCTATATACAGTCTAGCGGCGTCTATATACAGTCTAGCGGCGTCTATATACAGTCTAGCACCGTCTATATACAGTCTAGCACCGTCTATATACAGTCTAGCGGCGTCTATATACAGTCTAGCACCGTCTATATACAGTCTAGCACCGTCTATATACAGTCTAGCACCGTCTATATACAGTCTAGCGGCGTCTATATACAGTCTAGCGGCGTCTATATACAGTCTAGCGGCGTCTATATACAGTCTAGCGGCGTCTATATACAGTCTAGCACCGTCTATATACAGTCTAGCACCGTCTATATACAGTCTAGCGGCGTCTATATACAGTCTAGCGGCGTCTATATACAGTCTAGCGGCGTCTATATACAGTATAGCGGCGTCTATATACAGTCTAGCACCGTCTATATACAGTCTAGCGGCGTCTATATACAGTCTAGCGGCGTCTATATACAGTCTAGCGGCGTCTATATACAGTCTAGCGGCGTCTATATACAGTCTAGCGGCGTCTATATACACTCTAGCGGCGTCTATATACACTCTAGCCGCGTCTATATACAGTCTAGCGGCGTCTATATACAGTCTAGCACCGTCTATATACAGTCTAGCACCGTCTATATACAGTCTAGCAGCGTCTATATACAGTCTAGCACCGTCTATATACAGTCTAGCGGCGTCTATATACAGTCTAGCGGCGTCTATATACACTCTAGCGGCGTCTATATACAGTATAGCGGCGTCTATATACAGTCTAGCGGCGTCTATATACACTCTAGCGGCGTCTATATACACTCTAGCGGCGTCTATATACAGTATAGCGGCGTCTATATACAGTCTAGCGGCGTCTATATACACTCTAGCGGCGTCTATATACACTCTAGCGGCGTCTATATACAGTATAGCGGCGTCTATATACAGTCTAGCGGCGTCTATATACAGTCTAGCGGCGTCTATATACAGTCTAGCGGCGTCTATATACAGTCTAGCGGCGTCTATATACAGTCTAGCGGCGTCTATATACAGTCTAGCGGTGTCTATATACAGTCTAGCGGCGTCTATATACAGTCTTTGATGGTAAACATGCTGGCGGCCAGTCTTTTTGACCCGAAGACAACGCATGCAAAGGTTTAAAGAGCAACTGTTTGTGGGGCTGATATGGTTCCCGTTTCGCATTTGAGTAAATGGTGCGCTGTGACTGGCCAGTCGCTGTGATTGACAGCCTACACCTAAACCTAACCCTAACCTTAACCTCAGTAAAACTATACCTAAACCTAACCCTAACCTTAACCTCAGTAAAACTATACCTAACCCTAACCTCAGTAAAACTATGCCTAAACCTAACCCTAACCTCAGTAAAACTATACCTAAACCTAACGCTAACCCTAACCTTAACCTCAGTAAAACTATACCTAACCCTAACCCTAACCTTAACCTCAGTAAAACTATACCTAAACCTAACCCTAACCCTAACCCTAACCTAACCCTAACCTCAGTAAAACTATACCTAAACCTAACCCTAACCTCAGTAGAACTATACCTAAACCTAACCCTAACCTCAGTAAAACTATACCTAAACCTAACCCTAACCTTAACCTCAGTAAAACTATACCTAAACCTAACCCTAACCTTAACCTCAGTAAAACTATACCTAACCCTAACCTCAGTAAAACTATACCTAAACCTAACCCTAACCTCAGTAGAACTATACCTAAACCTAACCCTAACCCTAACCTTAACCTCAGTAAAACTATACCTAAACCTAACCTCAGTAAAACTATACCTAAACCTAACCCTAACCTCAGTAAAACTATACCTAAACCTAACCTCAGTAAAACTATACCTAAACCTAACCCTAACCTCAGTAAAACTATACCTAAACCTAACCTCAGTAAAACTATACCTAACCCTAACCTCAGTAAAACTATACCTAAACCTAACCTCAGTAAAACTATACCTAAACCTAACCCTAACCTCAGTAAAACTATACCTAAACCTAACCTCAGTAAAACTATACCTAACCCTAACCTCAGTAAAACTATACCTAAACCTAACCTCAGTAAAGCATACCTAAACCTAACCTCAGTCAAACTAGCGCAGTGGCTGGGGGGCGTTTCCAAGAACCCGAAACGGATACCATATTAGCGTTTGTGGGACGTACGGTTGACGTAGTGTTGCTCCTCGTGGGACAGCAGGCTGGTCAGGTGGGCCCCATGGACACGACACTCCCTCTCAGCCGCGTCCCAGCTCTTCCTGGTGGGGAAGTAGCGTAGCAGTGACCCTGGAACTTGTGCCATCCGTAGTCACATGTCTCCGTGTCTGGTGAGAGGGAGAGAGGACACGTAGCTCATGAGTTTACCTTCTTCGATGTGTTATCCTGCATTGTTATTTAAACAAAGGAAAGGAAAGGAAAATGAGTGATAGTTTTGAACCAAATGGACCCTCACGGGTTAATGTACACATGAACACATGGATATGGGTCCATCTGCACTCTTAAGAGTGCAGATGTTCCATTAATGTTCCATTAAAGTCAGTGAGCTTATCAAACCCTATTCCTTAGTTTCCCAAAACAGGGACCCATATGCGGGTCGCACACCAATTTGTATGGGTCGTGAGTAAATTCCCCCTTTTGTTGTTTTTGTTTCCTACCTGTATATATTTTGTATTATTATAAAGAGATGATACGCACGGAAGAATGGTGGTTCTTTAATGCATTTTGACCTGAGATCAGATTCCAAAAATGTCTTAAATCCTGACAGTTTAAAAAAATAGCAGACCTACAAGCTCGTAGCGCGCCACTCGGTGGTGCGCTATGAGCTTGTAGATCTGCTATTTTTCAAGCTTGTAGTGCTTTTAGGTCTGCTATTGAACACTTTTTTTAACCTGACCAATAACAGCAGCTTATCTGTCCAATACTTTTTGCCTAACCAATAACATTAGCCTCTGTCTAATACATGTTTTAATTTTATTATAAGAGGTCTTTAATACAAATACAATATTGAAATAAGAATACCATAGCAGCATACTGGGCTCAACATTGAGTTTGCAATCACAGAAGAACTACCATCAAAACATTAAATTATAACAAGTTATAGTTGGTACAATATATATATAGCACATACCTGTAAGAACAGACAAATAAAACACATATTTGTAGTTGGAACTGGTCCACTGCTTCCTCAGACTGTCTGTGGGCAACACAACACAAACAGTAAACTCACTTTATTTTCGTGCAAAAAGAATAACACTGCGTGACGTCATCACTAGTCCCCGTGATAAACCAAAAGCTGTTTACAAACAGATTCATTGCTCTCAGATAATATTATCATAATGACCCAACGTCATATGTATATTAGACACTGTATGCTTCAATTTACAGCTGAAATGAACACTCTTTCATAACAAAAACATAAAATAACATCACAGCGTTTTCAAAGAGCCGCCTCACCTCATAGGAACACGGAATCCACTGAGGTAGCTACGGTAACACCGCTAGGACATACAGAGCGGCAGCTACGGGAACACCACTAGGACAAACAGTGTGATATGCAGTGAACCAAAGTGCTATCTTAGTTTGCAACAACAAAACAATGTCTGGTACTGCTCAATGAGGGGCAAATGAACAACTCAATTTAACTAACTATTTAACTCTGTTACACTGGGCACTTCAAAATAAAAGGTAGACCAAACGTACAACAAGTGTCAAAATAAATATATCCCAAAGCAATGTAAATAAACAAATAAAACCAGCAAGTGTCCCCGGCAGTTACAACAATATAGTGATGTTGTGTTTTAACAGTACACAATGAACATGATGGATCTAAAAACGAATCCACTAGAGAGATAGAGATATTACCCACCTGTCAGTTTCAGATCGGGACACAGAACTTGTAGCTTAGAGTAACAAACAGTAGTCCCTTCCTAACATTTGAGAATATATTTTTTTGCCAAACTTACCAAAAATCAGTTGGATTGCGTAGTCTCGTTGGTCCAATGGATAACGCAGCGCATTTGAGATTGAACGGCCCGGGTACGCAGCCGCAGTCAAGAACACGAGACCGCGGACCAAGGATTAAGGATCAATATAGAAATAAATTTTACTCTCTGACTCTGAAGAAGACGCAAAACCTCAATAAAATCCATTCCATCATCCATTGTTTAATAAGACAGTCTCTTCTCGCCTCTATTTACTTTTTGGGGGGAATCCCCCTCCTTCTCCCGACTCTCTCAGACTCTATGCTGGCCTGGCCAATCAGCCAGCTAGTTGCGGGATCAAGGCATAATGTTCTCTATAGCTAGGCTACGGCCCCACCCTGTGGTCCCCTGATGGTACTGCCTCTGTAGCCACCATAGCAGTGGCAGCCGTGGCCGAGTGGATAGCGCAGCGGTCTTGATACCGAGAGGTCGCCAGTTCGAATCAGCGGTCCGACAAATTTTTATTCATGTCCTCACTGTATTGCATTACTGTTTTTTTTTTTTAGTCCAGTTACCCTGGGTAAACTTGATTTACCAGAAAGCATTTGTTCTTCTTCTTCTTCTTCTTCTTCTTCTTCTTCTCCACCTGGCTGAGTCAATGCTGTTATATTCACTACCGGCTTTGAGAGAACAAACAAAAGGCACTGAGCACTGTCTCCCCTGACTATCTGTTATGCACACTATCTGTTATGCGTGCGTGCGTGCGTGCGAGCGAGTGATGTGTGTACCATAATCTTGCTCAACAGTGGGTGGGTCCGGGGGTCCGCGGGGGTCCGCGAAGGGGTCCCCGGGCGTATCTTGGCCATCTCTGGTCCGTTTTGGATGGGGGGAATCTCGTTGCGACCGGGGCCGCCCCCGTGGGTCTCGTGCCCGGGTGGGGGTCCGCGGAGGTCCGCGGGGGTCCGCGAAGGGATCCCCGGGCGTATCTTGGCCATCTCTGGTCCGTTTTGGATGGGGGAATCTCGTTGCGACCGGGGCCGCCCCCGTGGGTCTCGTGCCCGGGTGGGGGTCCGCGGAGGTCCGCGAAGGGGTCCGCGAAGGGGTCCCCGGGCGTATCTCGGCCGTCTCTGGTCCGAAAGAAAGAATGAAAGAATGAAAGAAAGAAAGAAAGAAAGAAAGAAAGAAAGAAAGAAAGAAAGAAAGAAAGAAAGAAAGAAAGAAAGAAAGAAAGAAAGAAAGAAAGAAAGAAAGAAAGAAAGAAAGAAAGAAAGAAAGAAAGAAAGAAAGAAAGAAAGAAAGAAAGAAAGAAAGAAAGAAAGAAAGAAAGAAAGAAAGAATGAATGAATGAATGAATGAAAGAATAAATAAAGAATGAATTAAAGAATGAATGAATGAATAAAAAAAGAAAGAAAGAAAGAAAGAAAGAATGAATGAAAGAATAAATAAATAATGAATGAATGAATAAATGAATAAATGAATAAATGAATAAATGAATAAATAAATAAATAAATAAATGAATAAATAAAGAAAGAAAGAAAGAAAGAAAGAAAGAAAGAATGAAAGAATAAATAAATAATTAATGAATGAATGAATGAATGAATTTAAATAAATGAATAAATGAATAAATAAATAAATAAATAAATGAATAAATAAAGACAGAAAGAAAGAAAGAAAGAAAGAAAGAAAGAAAAAGAATAAATAAATAATGAATGAATGAATGAATGAATGAATGAATGAATGAATGAATGAATGAATGAATGAATGCATGAATGAATGAATGAATGAATGAATGAATGAATGAATGAATAAATAAATAAATAAAGGAATAAAGAAAGAAAGAAAGAAAGAAAGAAAGAATGAAAGAATAAATAAAGAATGAATTAAAGAATGAATGAATGAATGAATGAATAAAGAAAGAAAGAAAGAAAGAAAGAATAAATGAATAAATGAATAAATGAATAAATGAATAAATAAATAAATGAATAAATGAATAAATAAAGAAAGAAAGAAAGAAAGAAAGAATGAAAGAATAAATAAATAATTAATGAATGAATGAATGAATGAATGAATTTAAATAAATGACTAAATGAATAAATGAATAAATAAAGAAAGAAAGAAAGAAAGAAAGAATGAAAGAATAAATAAATAAATAATGAATGAATGAATGAATGAATTAATTTAAATAAATGAATAAATGAATAAATAAATAAATGAATAAATAAAGACAGAAAGAAAGAAAGAAAGAAAGAAAGAAAGAAAGAAAGAAAGAATAAATAAATAAATAATGAATTAAATAATGAATGAATGAATGAATGAATGAATAAATGAATAAATGAATAAATAAATGAATAAATGAATAAATGAACAAAGAAAGAAAGAAAGAAAGAAAGAGAAAGAAAGAAAGAAAGAAAGAATAAATAAATAAATAATGAATTAAAGAATGAATGAATGAATTAAATAAATGAATAAATGAATAAATGAATAAATGAATAAATTAATAAATTAATAAATTAATAAAGAAAGAAAGAAAGAAAGAAAGAAAGAATGAAAGAATAAAAAAATAAAAAAATAATGAATGAATGAATGAATGAATGAATGAATGAATGAATAAATGAATAAATAATGAATTAAAGAATGAATGAATGAATGAATGAATAAATGAATAAATGAATAAAAAACATGAATAAATGAATAAAGAAAGAAAGAGAAAGAAAGAAAGAAAGAAAGAAAGAAAGAAAGAATAAATAAATAAATAATGAATTAAAGAATGAATGAATGAATGAATGAATGAATGAATGAATGAATGAATGAATAAATAATGAATTAAAGAATGAATAAATGAAGAAAGAAAGAAAGAAAGAATAAAAAAATAAAAAAATAATGAATTAAAGAATGAATGAATGAATGAATGAATGAATAAATGAATGAATGAATGAATGAATAAATGAATAAATGAATAAATGAATAAATATATGAATAAATGAATAAATAAAGAATAAAAAAATAATGAATAATGAATTAAAGAATGAATAAATGAATAAATGAATAAATGAATAAATGAATAAATAAAGAATAAATAAATAAATAAATAATGAATTAAAGAATGAATAAATGAATAAATGAATAAATGAATAAATGAATAAATGAATAAATGAATAAATGAAGAAATGAATAAATAAATAAATAATGAATAAAAGAATGAATAATGAATTAAAGAATGAATAAATGAATAAATGAATAAATGAATAAATGAATAAATGAATAAATGAAGAAATGAATAAATAAATAAATAATGAATAAAAGAATTAATAATGAATTAAAGAATGAATAAATGAATAAATGAATAAATGAATAAATGAATAAATGAATAAATGAATAAATGAATAAAGAAAGAAAGAAAGAATAAATAAATAAATAATGAATTAAAGAATGAATGAATGAATTAATTAATAAAGGAATAAATGAATAAATAATGAATTAAAGAATTAATAAATGAATAAATGAATAAATGAATAAATGAATAAATAAATAAATAAATAAATAAATAATGAATTAAAGAATGAATAATGAATTAAAGAATGAATAAATGAATAAATGAATAAATGAATAAATGAATAAAGAAAGAAAGAAAGAATAAATAAATAAATAATGAATTAAAGAATGAATGAATTAATGAATTCATAAATGAATTAATGAATTAATAAATGAATAAATGAATGAATAAATGAATAAATGAAAAAAGAAAGAAAGAAAGAAAGAAAGAAAGAATAAAAAAATAAAAAAATAATGAATGAATGAATGAATGAATGAATGAATAAATGAATAAATAATGAATTAAAGAATGAATGAATGAATGAATGAATAAATGAATAAATGAATAAAAAACATGAATAAATGAATAAAGAAAGAAAGAGAAAGAAAGAAAGAAAGAAAGAAAGAAAGAAAGAAAGAAAGAAAGAAAGAAAGAAAGAAAGAAAGAAAGAAAGAAAGAAAGAAAGAAAGAAAGAAAGAAAGAAAGAAAGAAAGAAAGAAAGAAAGAAAGAAAGAAAGAAAGAAAGAAAGAAAGAAAGAAAGAATGAATGAATGAATGAATGAATGAATGAATGAATGAATGAATGAATGAATGAATGAATGAATGAATGAATGAATAAATAAATGAATAAATGAATAAATAATGAATTAAAGAATGAATGAATGAATAAATGAATAAATGAATAAATGAATAAAGAAAGAAAGAAAGAAAGAAAGAAAGAAAGAAAGAAAGAAAGAATAAAAAAATAAAAAAATAATGAATTAAAGAATGAATGAATGAATGAATGAATGAATAAATGAATAAATGAATAAATGAATAAATATATGAATAAATGAATAAATAAAGAATAAAAAAATAATGAATAATGAATTAAAGAATGAATAAATGAATAAATGAATAAATGAATAAATAAAGAATAAATAAATAAATAAATAATGAATTAAAGAATGAATAAATGAATAAATGAATAAATAAAGAATAAATAAATAAATAAATAATGAATTAAAGAATGAATAATGAATTAAAGAATGAATAATGAATTAAAGAATGAATAAATGAATAAATGAATAAATGAATAAAGAAAGAAAGAAAGAAAGAATAAATAAATGAATAATGAATTAAAGAATGAATGAATGAAGAAAGAAAGAAAGAAAGAAAGAAAGAAAGAAAAGAAAGAAAGAAAGAAAGAAAAGAATAAAGAAAGAAAGAAAGAAAATATTGATTGTCGGTGTGGTTTGTTTGTTTGTGGGTGTGGCTTGATTGATTGTGGGCGTGTTTTGTTTGTTTGTGGGTGTGGCTTGATTGATTGCGGGTGTGGCTTGTTTGTGGGTGTGGCTTGATTGATTGTGGTTGTGTTTTGTTTGTTTGTGGGTGTGGCTTGATTGATTGCGGGTGTGGCTTGTTTGTGGGTGTGGCTTGATTGATTGCGGGTGTGGCTTGTTTGTGGGTGTGGCTTGATTGATTGAGGGTGTGGCTTAATTGTTTGTGGGTGTGGCTTAATTGTTTGTGGGTGTGGTTTGTTTGTGGGCGTGGCTTGATTGTTTGTGGGAGTGGCTTTATTGTTTGTGGGTGTGGTTTGTTTGTTTGTGGGTGTGGCTTGTTTGTTTGTGGGTGTGGCGTTTGCGGGTGTGGCTTGATTGTTTGTGGGTGTGGCTTGTTTGTTTGTGGGTGTGGCGTTTGCGGGTGTGGCTTGATTGTTTGTGGGTGTGGCTTGATTGTTTGTGGGTGTGGCTTGATTTTTTTGTGGGTGTGGCTTGTTTGTTTGTGGGTGTGGCTTGTTTTTTGTGGGTGTGGCTTGATTGTTTGTGGGTGTGGCTTGATTGTTTGTGGGCGTGTCTTGATTGTTTGTGGGTGTGGCTTGATTGTTTGTGGGTGTGACTTGTTTGTTTGTGGGAGTGGCTTTGTTGTTTGTGGGTGTGGCTTGATTGTTTGTGGGCGTGTCTTGATTGTTTGTGGGTGTGGCTTGATTGTTTGTGAATGTGACTTGTTTGTTTGTGGGAGTGGCTTTGTTGTTTGTGGGTGTGGCTTGATTGTTTGTGGGTGTGGCTTTGTTGTTTGTGGGTGTGGCTTGATTGTTTGTGGGCGTGTCTTGATTGTTTGTGGGTGTGGCTTTGTTGTTTGTGGGTGTGGCTTGATTGTTTGTGGGCGTGTCTTGATTGTTTGTGGGTGTGGCTTGATTGTTTGTGGGTGTGGCTTGATTTTTTGTGGGTGTGGCTTGATTGTTTGTGGGTGTGACTTGTTTGTTTGTGGGAGTGGCTTTGTTGTTTGTGGGTGTGGCTTGATTGTTTGTGGGCGTGTCTTGATTGTTTGTGGGTGTGGCTTGATTGTTTGTGGGTGTGGCTTGTTTGTTTGTGGGCGTGTCTTGATTGTGGGTGTGGCTTGATTGTTTGTGGGTGTGGCTTGTTTGATTGTGGGTGTGGCTTGTTTGTTTGTGGGAGTTGCTTGTTTGTGGGTGTGGCTTGATTGTTTGTGGGTGTGGTTTGTTTGTTTGTGGGCGTGTCTTGATTGTGGGCGTAGCATGTTTGTTTGTGGGAGTGGCTTGTTTGTGGGTGTGGCTTGATTGTTTGTGGGAGTGGCTTGTTTGTGGGTGTGGCTGTGTGACTTGTTTGTTTGTGTGAGTGGCTTGTTTGTTTGTGGGTGTGGCTTGATTGTTTGTGGGTGTGGCTTGATTGTTTGTGGGAGTGGCTTTGTTGTTTGTGGGTGTGGCTTGATTGTTTGTGGGCGTGTCTTGATTGTTTGTGTGAGTGGCTTGTTTGTTTGTGGGAGTGGCTTGATTGTTTGTGGGTGTGACTTGTTTGTTTGTGGGAGTGGCTTTGTTGTTTGTGGGTGTGGCTTGATTGTTTGTGGGTGTGACTTGTTTGTTTGTTTGTGGGAGTGGCTTTGTTGTTTGTGGGTGTGGCTTGATTGTTTGTGGGCGTGTCTTGATTGTTTGTTGGTGTGGCTTGATTGTTTGTGGGTGTGGTTTGTTTGTTTGTGGGCGTGTCTTGATTGTGGGCGTAGCATGTTTGTTTGTGGGAGTGGCTTGTTTGTGGGTGTGGCTTGATTGTTTGTGGGAGTGGCTTGTTTGTGGGTGTGGCTGTGTGACTTGTTTGTTTGTGTGAGTGGCTTGTTTGTTTGTGGGTGTGGCTTGATTGTTTGTGGGTGTGGCTTGATTGTTTGTGGGAGTGGCTTTGTTGTTTGTGGGTGTGGCTTGATTGTTTGTGGGCGTGTCTTGATTGTTTGTGTGAGTGGCTTGTTTGTTTGTGGGAGTGGCTTGATTGTTTGTGGGTGTGACTTGTTTGTTTGTGGGAGTGGCTTTGTTGTTTGTGGGTGTGGCTTGATTGTTTGTGGGTGTGACTTGTTTGTTTGTTTGTGGGAGTGGCTTTGTTGTTTGTGGGTGTGGCTTGATTGTTTGTGGGCGTGTCTTGATTGTTTGTTGGTGTGGCTTGATTGTTTGTGGGTGTGGTTTGTTTGTTTGTGGGCGTGTCTTGATTGTGGGCGTAGCATGTTTGTTTGTGGGAGTGGCTTGTTTGTGGGTGTGGCTTGATTGTTTGTGGGAGTGGCTTGTTTGTGGGTGTGGCTGTGTGACTTGTTTGTTTGTGTGAGTGGCTTGTTTGTTTGTGGGTGTGGCTTGATTGTTTGTGGGTGTGGCTTGATTGTTTGTGGGAGTGGCTTTGTTGTTTGTGGGTGTGGCTTGATTGTTTGTGGGCGTGTCTTGATTGTTTGTGTGAGTGGCTTGTTTGTTTGTGGGAGTGGCTTGATTGTTTGTGGGTGTGACTTGTTTGTTTGTGGGAGTGGCTTTGTTGTTTGTGGGTGTGGCTTGATTGTTTGTGGGTGTGACTTGTTTGTTTGTTTGTGGGAGTGGCTTTGTTGTTTGTGGGTGTGGCTTGATTGTTTGTGGGCGTGTCTTGATTGTTTGTTGGTGTGGCTTGATTGTTTGTGGGTGTGGCTTGATTGTTTGTGGGCGTGTCTTGATTGTTTGTGGGAGTGGCTTGTTTGTGGGTGTGGCTTAATTGTTTGTGGGTGTGGCTTGATTGTTTGTGGGTGTGGCTTGATTGTTTGTAGGTGTGGTTTGTTTGTTTGTGGGCGTGTCTTGATTGTGGGCGTAGCATGTTTGTTTGTGGGTGTGGCTTGATTGTTTGTGGGAGTGGCTTGTTTGTGGGTGTGGCTTGTTTGTTTGTGGGAGTTGCTTGTTTGTGGGTGTGGCTTGATTGTTTGTGGGAGTGGCTTGATTGTTTGTGGGAGTGGCTTGATTGTTTGTGGGTGTGGCTTGTTTGTTTGTGGGCGTGTCTTGATTGTGTGCGTAGCATGTTTGTTCGTGGGAGTGGCTTGTTTGTGGGTGTGGCTTGATTGTTTGTGGGCGTGTCTTGATTGTTTGTGGGTGTGGCTTGATTGTTTGTGGGTGTGACTTGTTTGTTTGTGGGAGTGGCTTTGTTGTTTGTGGGTGTGGCTTGATTGTTTGTGGGCGTGTCTTGATTGTTTGTGGGTGTGGCTTGATTGTTTGTGGGTGTGGATTGATTGTTTGTGGGAGTGGCTTGTTTGTGGGTGTGGCTGTGTGACTTGTTTGTTTGTGTGTGTGGCTTGTTTGTTTGTGGGCGTGTGTGGCTTGTGTGGGGTGTGTGGGCGTGTGTGGCTTGATTGTTTGTGGGTGTGGATTGATTGTTTGTGGGAGTGGCTTGTTTGTGGGTGTGGCTGTGTGACTTGTTTGTTTGTGTGTGTGGCTTGTTTGTTTGTGGGCGTGTCTTGATTGTTTGTGGGCGTGTCTTGATTGTTTGTGGGTGTGGCTTGATTGTTTGTGGGTGTGGATTGATTGTTTGTGGGCGTAGCATGTTTGTTTGTGGGAGTGGCTTGTTTGTGGGTGTGGCTTGATTGTTTGTGGGTGTGGTTTGTTTGTTTGTGGGCGTGTCTTGATTGTGGGCGTAGCATGTTTGTTTGTGGGAGTGGCTTGTTTGTGGGTGTGGCTTGATTGTTTGTGGGAGTGGCTTGTTTGTGGGTGTGGCTGTGTGACTTGTTTGTTTGTGTGAGTGGCTTGTTTGTTTGTGGGTGTGGCTTGATTGTTTGTGGGTGTGGCTTGATTGTTTGTGGGAGTGGCTTTGTTGTTTGTGGGTGTGGCTTGATTGTTTGTGGGCGTGTCTTGATTGTTTGTGTGAGTGGCTTGTTTGTTTGTGGGAGTGGCTTGATTGTTTGTGGGTGTGACTTGTTTGTTTGTGGGAGTGGCTTTGTTGTTTGTGGGTGTGGCTTGATTGTTTGTGGGTGTGACTTGTTTGTTTGTTTGTGGGAGTGGCTTTGTTGTTTGTGGGTGTGGCTTGATTGTTTGTGGGCGTGTCTTGATTGTTTGTTGGTGTGGCTTGATTGTTTGTGGGTGTGGCTTGATTGTTTGTGGGCGTGTCTTGATTGTTTGTGGGAGTGGCTTGTTTGTGGGTGTGGCTTAATTGTTTGTGGGTGTGGCTTGATTGTTTGTGGGTGTGGCTTGATTGTTTGTAGGTGTGGTTTGTTTGTTTGTGGGCGTGTCTTGATTGTGGGCGTAGCATGTTTTTTTGTGGGTGTGGCTTGATTGTTTGTGGGAGTGGCTTGTTTGTGGGTGTGGCTTGTTTGTTTGTGGGTGTGGCTTTATTGTTTGTGTGGGAGTGGCTTGATTGTTTGTGGGTGTGGCTTGTTTGTTTGTGGGCGTGTCTTGATTGTGGGTGTGGCTTGATTGTTTGTGGGTGTGGCTTGTTTGATTGTGGGTGTGGCTTGTTTGTTTGTGTGCGTAGCATGTTTGTTTGTGGGAGTGGCTTGTTTGTGGGTGTGGCTTGTTTGTTTGTGGGTGTGGCTTGTTTGTTTGTGGGAGTTGCTTGTTTGTGGGTGTGGCTGATTGTTTGTGGGAGTGGCTTGTTTGTGGGTGTGGCTTGTTTGATTGTGGGTGTGGCTTGTTTGTTTGTGTGCGTAGCATGTTTGTTTGTGGGAGTGGCTTGTTTGTGGGTGTGGCTTGTTTGTTTGTGGGTGTGGTTTGTTTGTTTGTGGGCGTGTCTTGATTGTGGGTGTGGCTTGTTTGTGGGTGTGGCTTGATTGTTTGTGGGGGTGGCAAACAACAAAGCCACTCCCACAAACAAACAAGTCACGCCCACAAACAATCAAGCCACACCCACAAACAACAAAGCCACACCCACAAACAATCAAGACACGCCCACAAACAATCAAGCCACACCCACAAACAATCAAGCCACACCCACAAACAACAAAGCCACTCCCACAAACAAACAAGTCACGCCCACAAACAATCAAGCCACACCCACAAACAATCAAGCCACACCCACAAACAATCAAGCCACTCCCACAAACAATCAAGCCACACCCACAAACAAGCCACTCTCACAAACAAACATGCTACGCCCACAATCAAGACACGCCCACAAACAAACAAACCACACCCACAAACAATCAAGCCACACCCACAAACAAGCCACTCCCACAAACAAACATGCTACGCCCACAAACAAACAAGCCACACCCACAAACAATCAAGCCACACCCACAAACAACAAAGCCACACCCACAAACAATCAAGACACGCCCACAAACAATCAAGCCACACCCACAAACAATCAAGCCACACCCACAAACAAACAAGCCACTCCCACAAACAAACAAGTCACACAGCCACACCCACAAACAAGCCACTCCCACAAACAATCAAGCCACACCCACAAACAAACATGCTACGCCCACAATCAAGACACGCCCACAAACAAACAAACCACACCTACAAACAATCAAGCCACTCCCACAAACAATCAAGCCACACCCACAAACAAGCAACTCCCACAAACAAACAAGCCACACCCACAAACAATCAAGCCACACCCACAATCAAGACACGCCCACAAACAAACAAGCCACACCCACAAACAATCAAGCCACTCCCACAAACAATCAGCCACACCCACAAACAAACAAGCCACACCCACAAACAAGCCACTCCCACAAACAAACATGCTACGCACACAAACAAACAAGCCACACCCACAATCAAACAAGCCACACCCACAAACAATCAAGCCACACCCACAATCAAGACACGCCCACAAACAAACAAGCCACACCCACAAACAATCAAGCCACTCCCACACAAACAATAAAGCCACACCCACAAACAAACAAGCCACACCCACAAACAAGCCACTCCCACAAACAAACATGCTACGCCCACAAACAAACAAGCCACACCCACAAACAATCAAGCCACTCCCACAAACAATCAAGCCACACCCACAAACAAGCAACTCCCACAAACAAACATGCTACGCCCACAATCAAGACACGCCCACAAACAAACAAGCCACACCCACAAACAAGCCACTCCCACAAACAAACATGCTACGCACACAAACAAACAAGCCACACCCACAATCAAACAAGCCACACCCACAAACAAGCCACTCCCACAAACAAACATGCTACGCACACAAACAAACAAGCCACACCCACAAACAATCAAGCCACACCCACAAACAAACAAGCCACACCCACAAACAAGCCACTCCCACAAACAAACATGCTACGCACACAAACAAACAAGCCACACCCACAATCAAACAAGCCACACCCACAAACAATCAAGCCACACCCACAATCAAGACACGCCCACAAACAAACAAGCCACACCCACAAACAATCAAGCCACTCCCACACAAACAATAAAGCCACACCCACAAACAAACAAGCCACACCCACAAACAAGCCACTCCCACAAACAAACATGCTACGCACACAAACAAACAAGCCACACCCACAATCAAACAAGCCACACCCACAAACAATCAAACCACACCCACAATCAAGACACGCCCACAAACAAACAAGCCACACCCACAAACAATCAAGCCACTCCCACACAAACAATAAAGCCACACCGACAAACAAACAAGCCACACCCACAAACAAGCCACTCCCACAAACATGCTACGCCCACAAACAAACAAGCCACACCCACAAACAAGCAAGCCACTCCCACAAACAATAAAGCCACACCCACAAACAAGCCACTCCCACAAACAAACATGCTACGCCCACAAACAAACAAGCCACACCCACAAACAAGCCACTCCCACAAACAAACATGCTACGCACACAAACAAACAAGCCACACCCACAAACAAGCCACTCCCACAAACAAACATGCTACGCACACAAACAAACAAGCCACACCCACAATCAAACAAGCCACACCCACAAACAATCAAGCCACACCCACAATCAAGACACGCCCACAAACAAGCCACTCCCACAAACAAACATGCTACGCCCACAAACAAACAAGCCACACCCACAAACAAGCCACTCCCACAAACAAACATGCTACGCACACAAACAAACAAGCCACACCCACAAACAATCAAGCCACACCCACAAACAAACAAGCCACACCCACAAACAAGCCACTCCCACAAACAAACATGCTACGCACACAAACAAACAAGCCACACCCACAATCAAACAAGCCACACCCACAAACAATCAAGCCACACCCACAATCAAGACACGCCCACAAACAAACAAGCCACACCCACAAACAATCAAGCCACTCCCACACAAACAATAAAGCCACACCCACAAACAAACAAGCCACACCCACAAACAAGCCACTCCCACAAACAAACATGCTACGCACACAAACAAACAAGCCACACCCACAATCAAACAAGCCACACCCACAAACAATCAAGCCACACCCACAATCAAGACACGCCCACAAACAAACAAGCCACACCCACAAACAATCAAGCCACTCCCACACAAACAATAAAGCCACACCGACAAACAAACAAGCCACACCCACAAACAAGCCACTCCCACAAACATGCTACGCCCACAAACAAACAAGCCACACCCACAAACAATCAAGCCACTCCCACAAACAATAAAGCCACACCCACAAACAAGCCACTCCCACAAACAAACATGCTACGCCCACAAACAAACAAGCCACACCCACAAACAAGCCACTCCCACAAACAAACATGCTACGCACACAAACAAACAAGCCACACCCACAAACAAGCCACTCCCACAAACAAACATGCTACGCACACAAACAAACAAGCCACACCCACAATCAAACAAGCCACACCCACAAACAATCAAGCCACACCCACAATCAAGACACGCCCACAAACAAGCCACTCCCACAAACAAACATGCTACGCCCACAAACAAACAAGCCACACCCACAAACAAGCCACTCCCACAAACAAACATGCTACGCACACAAACAAACAAGCCACACCCACAATCAAACAAGCCACACCCACAAACAATCAAGCCACACCCACAATCAAGACACGCCCACAAACAAACAAGCCACACCCACAAACAATCAAGCCACTCCCACACAAACAATAAAGCCACACCCACAAACAAACAAGCCACACCCACAAACAAGCCACTCCCACAAACAAACATGCTACGCCCACAAACAAGCCACACCCACAAACAATCAAGCCACTCCCACAAACAATCAAGCCACACCCACAAACAATCAAGCCACTCCCACACAAACAATAAAGCCACACCCACAAACAAACAAGCCACACCCACAAACAAGCCACTCCCACAAACAAGCATGCTACGCCCACAAACAATCAAGCCACACCCACAAACAAGCAACTCCCACAAACAAACATGCTACGCCCACAATCAAGACACGCCCACAAACAAACAAGCCACACCCACAAACAATCAAGCCACACCCACAAACAAGCCACACCCACAAACAAACCACTCCCACAAACAAACATGCTACGCACACAAACAAACAAGCCACACCCACAATCAAACATCCACACCCACAAACAATCAAGCCACACCCACAATCAAGACACGCCCACAAACAAGCCACTCCCACAAACAAACATGCTACGCCCACAAACAAACAAGCCACACCCACAAACAAGCCACTCCCACAAACAAACATGCTACGCACACAAACAAACAAGCCACACCCACAATCAAACAAGCCACACCCACAAACAATCAAGCCACACCCACAATCAAGACACGCCCACAAACAAACAAGCCACACCCACAATCAAACAAGCCACACCCACAAACAATCAAGCCACACCCACAATCAAGACACGCCCACAAACAAACAAGCCACACCCACAAACAATCAAGCCACTCCCACACAAACAATAAAGCCACACCCACAAACAAACAAGCCACACCCACAAACAAGCCACACCCACAAACAAACATGCTACGCCCACAAACAAACAAGCCACACCCACAAACAATCAAGCCACTCCCACAAACAATCAAGCCACACCCACAAACAATCAAGCCACTCCCACACAAACAATAAAGCCACACCCACAAACAAACAAGCCACACCCACAAACAAGCCACTCCCACAAACAAGCATGCTACGCCCACAATCAAGACACGCCCACAAACAAACAAGCCACACCCACAAACAATCAAGCCACACCCACAAACAAGCCACACCCACAAACAAGCCACTCCCACAAACAAACATGCTACGCACACAAACAAACAAGCCACACCCACAAACAATCAAGCCACACCGACAAACAAGCAACTCCCACAAACAAACAAGCCACACCCACAAACAAACAAGCCACACCCACAAACAAGCCACTCCCACAAACAAACATGCTACGCACACAAACAAACAAGCCACACCCACAATCAAACAAGCCACACCCACAAACAATCAAGCCACACCCACAATCAAGACACGCCCACAAACAAGCCACTCCCACAAACAAACATGCTACGCACACAAACAAACAAGCCACACCCACAATCAATCAAGCCACACCCACAAACAATCAAGCCACACCCACAAACAAGCCACTCCCACAAACAAACATGCTACGCCCACAAACAAACAAGCCACACCCACAAACAAACAAGCCACACCCACAAACAAGCCACTCCCACAAACAAACATGCTACGCACACAAACAAACAAGCCACACCCACAATCAATCAAGCCACACCCACAAACAATCAAGCCACACCCACAAACAAGCCACTCCCACAAACAAACATGCTACGCACACAAACAAACAAGCCACACCCACAAACAATCAAGCCACACCCACAAACAAGCAACTCCCACAAACAAACATGCTACGCCCACAATCAAGACACGCCCACAAACAAACAAGCCACACCCACAAACAATCAAGCCACACCCACAAACAAGCCACACCCACAAACAAACCACTCCCACAAACAAACATGCTACGCACACAAACAAACAAGCCACACCCACAATCAAACATCCACACCCACAAACAATCAAGCCACACCCACAATCAAGACACGCCCACAAACAAGCCACTCCCACAAACAAACATGCTACGCCCACAAACAAACAAGCCACACCCACAAACAAGCCACTCCCACAAACAAACATGCTACGCACACAAACAAACAAGCCACACCCACAATCAAACAAGCCACACCCACAAACAATCAAGCCACACCCACAATCAAGACACGCCCACAAACAAACAAGCCACACCCACAATCAAACAAGCCACACCCACAAACAATCAAGCCACACCCACAATCAAGACACGCCCACAAACAAACAAGCCACACCCACAAACAATCAAGCCACTCCCACACAAACAATAAAGCCACACCCACAAACAAACAAGCCACACCCACAAACAAGCCAAACCCACAAACAAACATGCTACGCCCACAAACAAACAAGCCACACCCACAAACAATCAAGCCACACCCACAAACAATCAAGCCACACCCACAAACAAGCAACTCCCACAAACAAACATGCTACGCCCACAAACAATCAAGCCACACCCACAAACAATCAAGCCACACCCACAAACAAGCAACTCCCACAAACAAACATGCTACGCCCACAAACAAACAAGCCACACCCACAAACAATCAAGCCACACCCACAAACAATCAAGCCACACCCACAAACAAGCCACTCCCACAAACAAACATGCTACGCCCACAAACAAACAAGCCACACCCACAAACAATCAAGCCACACCCACAAACAAGCAACTCCCACAAACAAACATGCTACGCCCACAATCAAGACACGCCCACAAACAAACAAGCCACACCCACAAACAATCAAGCCACACCCACAAACAAGCCACTCCCACAAACAAACATGCTACGCCCACAATCAAGACACGCCCACAAACAAACAAACCACACCCACAAACAATAAAGCCACTAACCCTAACCCTAACCCTAACCCTAACCCACAAACAATCAAGTCACGCCCACAAACAAACAAACCACACCCACAAACAAACCACGCCAATCACGCCTATGAAATACAGCGTAGGACGTAGCGTGGGACGTAGGTCTCTACAGCGTAGGACGTAGGTCTCTACAGCGTAGGACGTAGATCTCTAAAGCGTAGGACGTAGGTCTCTAAAACGTAGGACGTAGGTCTCTAAAACGTAGGACGTAACGTAGGACGTAGGTCTCTAAAGCGTAGGATGTAGGTCTCTACAGCGTAGGACGTACGTCTCTACAGCGTAGGACATAGATCTCTAAAACGTAGGACGTAGCGTAGGACGTAGGTCTCTAAAGCGTAGGACGTAGATCTCTACAGCGTAGGACGTAATGTAGGACGTAGGTCTCTAAAGCGTAGGACGTAGGTCTCTACAGCGTAGGACGTACGTCTCTACAGCGTAGGACATAGATCTCTAAAACGTAGGACGTAGCGTAGGACGTAGGTCTCTAAAGCGTAGGACGTAGGTCTCTACAGCGTACGACGTAGATCTCTAAAGCGTAGGACGTAACGCAGGACGTAGGTCTCTACAGCGTAGGACGTACGTCTCTACAGCGTAGGACGTACGTCTCTACAGCGTAGGACGTAGATCTCTAAAACGTAGGACGTAGCGTAGGACGTAGGTCTCTACAGCGTAGGACGTACGTCTCTACAGCGTAGGACGTAGATCTCTAAAACGTAGGACGTAGCGTAGGACGTAGGTCTCTAAAGCGTAGGACGTAGGTCTCTACAGCGTAGGACATAACATAAGTCTCTAAAGCGTAGGACGTAGGTCTCTACAGCGTAGGACGTAACGTAGGACGTAGGTCTCTACAGCGTATGACGTAACGTAGGTCTCTAAAGCGTAGGACGTAGGTCTCTAAAGCGTAGGACGTAGGTCTCCACAGCGTAGGACGTACGTCTCTACAGCGTAGGACATAGATCTCTAAAACGTAGGACGTAGCGTAGGACGTAGGTCTCTAAAGCGTAGGACGTAGGTCTCTACAGCGTAGGACGTACGTCTCTACAGCGTAGGACGTAGATCCCTAAAGCGTAGGACGTAACGCAGGACGTAGGTCTCTACAGCGTAGGACGTACGTCTCTACAGCGTAGGACGTAGATCTCTAAAACGTAGGACGTAGCGTAGGACGTAGATCTCTAAAACGTAGGACGTAGCGTAGGACGTAGATCTCTACAGCGTAGGACGTACGTCTCTACAGCGTAGGACGTAGATCTCTAAAACGTAGGACGTAGCGTAGGACGTAGATCTCTAAAACGTAGGATGTAGCGTAGGACGTAGGTCTCTAAAGCGTAGGACGTAGCGTAGGACATAGGTCTCTAAAGCGTAGGACGTAGGTCTCTACAGCGTAGGACGTACGTCTCTACAGCGTAGGACGTAGATCTCTAAAATGTAGGACGTAGGTCTCTAAAGCGTAGGACGTAGCGTAGGACTTAGGTCTCTAAAGCGTAGGACGTAGGTCTCTAAAGCGTAGGACGTAGGTCTCTAAAGCGTAGGACGTAGGTCTATACAGCGTAGGACGTAGATCTCTAAAGCGTAGGACGTAACGCAGGACGTAGGTCTCTACAGCGTAGGACGTAACGTAGGATGTAGGTCTCTAAAGCGTAGGACGTAACGCAGGATGTAGGTCTCTACAGCGTAGGACGTAAGTCTCTAAAGCGTAGGACGTAACGCAGGACGTAGGTCTCTACAGCGTAGGACGTAACTTAGGTCTCTAAAGCGTAGGATGTAGGTCTCTAAAGCGTAGGACGTAGGTCTCTACAGCGTAGGACGTAGGTCTCTAAAGCGTAGGACGTAACGTAGGTCTCTAAAGCGCAGGACGTAACGCAGGACGTAGGTCTCTACAGCGTAGGACGTAAGTCTCTAAAGCGTAGGACGTAACGCAGGACGTAGGTCTCTACAGCGTAGGACGTAACGTAGGTCTCTAAAGCGTAGGATGTAGGTCTCTAAAGCGTAGGACGTAGGTCTCTACAGCGTAGGACGTAGGTCTCTAAAGCGTAGGACGTAACGCAGGATGTAGGTCTCTACAGCGTAGGACGTAAGTCTCTAAAGCGTAGGACGTAACGCAGGACGTAGGTCTCTACAGCGTAGGACGTAACGTAGGTCTCTAAAGCGTAGGATGTAGGTCTCTAAAGCGTAGGACGTAGGTCTCTACAGCGTAGGACGTAGGTCTCTAAAGCGTAGGACGTAACGTAAGTCTCTAAAGCGCAGGACGTAGCGTAGGACGTAGATCTCTAAAACGTAGGACGTAACGTAGGACGTAGGTCTCTAAAGCGTAGGACGTAGGTCTCTAAAGCGTAGGACGTAGTCTCTACAGCGTAGGACGTAACGCAGGACGTAGGTCTCTACAGCGTAGGACGTAACGTAGGTCTCTAAAGCGTAGGACGTAGGTCTCTACAGCGTAGGACGTAGATCTCTAAAGCGTAGGACGTAAGTCTCTAAAGCGTAGGACGTAACGCAGGACGTAGGTCTCTACAGCGTATGGCGTAATGTAGGTCTCTAAAGCGTAGGACGTAGGTCTCTAAAGCGTAGGACGTAGGTCTCTACAGCGTAGGACGTAACGCAGGACGTAGGTCTCTACAGCGTAGGACGTAACGTAGGTCTCTAAAGCGTAGGACGTAGGTCTCTACAGCGTAGGACGTAGGTCTATCAAGCGTGGGACGTAACGCAGGACGTAGGTCTCTACAGCGTAGGACGTAGATCTCTAAAGCGTAGGACGTAGGTCTCTACAGCGTAGGACGTAGGTCTCTAAAGCGTAGGACGTAGGTCTCTACAGCGTAGGACGTAGATCTCTACAGCGTAGGACGTAACGTAGATCTCTAAAGCGTAGGACGTAAGTCTCTAAAGCGTAGGACGTAACGCAGGACGTAGGTCTCTACAGCGTAGGACGTAATGTAGGTCTCTAAAGCGTAGGACGTAGGTCTCTACAGCGTAGGACGTAGATCTCTACAGCGTAGGACGTAACGTAGATCTCTAAAGCGTAGGACGTAAGTCTCTAAAGCGTAGGACGTAACGCAGGACGTAGGTCTCTACAGCGTAGGACGTAACGTAGGTCTCTAAAGCGTAGGACGTAAGTCTCTAAAGCGTAGGACGTAACGCAGGACGTAGGTCTCTACAGCGTAGGACGTAATGTAGGTCTCTAAAGCGTAGGACGTAGGTCTCTAAAGCGTAGGACGTAGGTCTCTACAGCGTAGGACGTAACGTAGGTCTTTAAAGCGTAGGACGTAGGTCTCTAAAGCGTAGGACGTAGATCTCTAAAGCGTAGGACGTAAGTCTCTAAAGCGTAGGACGTAACGCAGGACGTAGGTCTCTACAGCGTAGGACGTAACGTAGGTCTCTAAAGCATAGGACGTAGGTCTCTAAAGCGTAGGACGTAGGTCTCTAAAGCGTAGGACGTAGGTCTCTACAGCGTAGGACGTAACGCAGGACGTAGGTCTCTACAGCGTAGGACGTAATGTAGGTCTCTAAAGCGTAGGACGTAGGTCTCTAAAGCGTAGGACGTAGGTCTCTACAGCGTAGGACGTAACGTAGGTCTTTAAAGCGTAGGACGTAGGTCTCTAAAGCGTAGGACGTAGATCTCTAAAGCGTAGGACGTAAGTCTCTAAAGCGTAGGACGTAACGCAGGACGTAGGTCTCTACAGCGTAGGACGTAATGTAGGTCTCTAAAGCGTAGGACGTAGGTCTCTAAAGCGTAGGACGTAGGTCTCTACAGCGTAGGACGTAACGTAGGTCTTTAAAGCGTAGGACGTAGGTCTCTAAAGCGTAGGACGTAGATCTCTAAAGCGTAGGACGTAAGTCTCTAAAGCGTAGGACGTAACGCAGGACGTAGGTCTCTACAGCGTAGGACGTAACGTAGGTCTCTAAAGCATAGGACGTAGGTCTCTAAAGCGTAGGACGTAGGTCTCTAAAGCGTAGGACGTAGGTCTCTACAGCGTAGGACGTAACGCAGGACGTAGGTCTCTAAATTAAATGTGGGTTCATGGTAATTAAACAGCATACTTTTTTTTCAATTACAGTATATAACTGTAAATTAAATGTCTGTTCATGGTAATTTAACAGCATATCATCTGTTCAATTACAGTATATAACTTTAAATTAAATGTGGGTTCATGGTAATTTAACAGCATACAGTATTTTGAAATGCAGTAAAAATACAGTATAACTATGGGTTTTACTGTCATTTTACAGTATGTTCCAGTATGCATGTTTTCAATAAAATGTAATAAAAATTAAATTATTGATATACAACTAATACAAAACACACAGGTATAGATATTCAACACAGTTGGTTTATTATTAAAGCTGCTATTCAACAATAGTCTCCATTAAAACTTTTTTCTATTATTTTAAATGCAATCAATAATAAATGACAGACTGACTGACAGACTCATGCATGGGTAGACAATGAGCAAACAGTCTCAATTAACCCCCCAAAAAAACAATAAATAAAAGATAAACAGTTTAAATTAACAAACTGTCATTTAAAATCCTGAATGACAGGACATGGCAAAAACGGCATCTGCATTATAATGCAATATTAATACAGCAGCATCAATAAGAATATTTTAACAGCATTGTATCAGTCTAGCCAACATGCAAAATACTTAACATGAGAGGTAACAGCATCATCTGCGTCATACGCAATATTAATATGCAGCATCAATACAATCATTTTAACAGCAGTGCATCACAGTTGAAGTGCAAATACTTAACATGAAAGGGAGACATTGGGAAGCGATGGAGAAAGGAAGAGGCCTTGGCTTGGTTTGCATCGCGTGGCTCAATCAGGAGTGCCTGTAAAAAAATATATATATATATTGAGCAAAACAATGTAGCTGCTAAATACATTTAAAAAGGTTCAAAATGAAAAACTTTGAAAGGAGGTATATAATAGAGGTTGCACACCAGTAGTGTAGAGTTACAGACAATGTTGCAGTCAGGTAACAAGTGCCAACCTATAGATCTAAAAGGGCCATTAATCTGGTTTTAAAAAGGCTATTGTGTATTCTGGTATACTTGTATATTCTAGAATGTCAAATTCCCAGCTCCTCAAGAGTGATGAGACTCACCTGCTGTTTGTGTGGGTGGTACACAGTAGGGGAGGTACACAATTTGGGTGTATATTGATAAATAATATTTTAAATATTTATAAAATGGATATTTTTCATTTAGAAGTGGTTTCCTCCCGGCAGCAGATATATATACAATATATCTGAGCTTGGATTACCTATGATGTTTACACCAGCAATAGATACCTTTGAATGAATTCCAGGGTTCTGGAGGCCTCGTCTTGGTACTTGAAGTTGAAAACACCAAAAACAGCAACTCCTGACCCGAATGCCCTCATAGATCACGTGTCCCTCAACACTGATCATCCACTGGCTGTTTGTCATGGACTCATTCCCTGTTAAATAGTAAATACAAAGTTTGAAATTAGATTGAGACTACAGAAGTATAAAAGTATAAAATAGCAGATCTACAAGCTTACAATGCATCACACTGTAGCGTTTTGTACTGTCAGTGTGTAGATTGCATATATGCATTAGAGGTTTGGTATAAAAAAAAGCCAAACAAACAACATTTTACACAACACTGATGATACTGCTGTGAAACAAGTCTATGAATCTACCTATAAAGGTTTAATCTGAAACACAATATTATTCAATGACGTTTATGTAGTGTGCGTGGGTACCTGCATCTCTCTCAGCTACAGGTCCTTTGTTAGCCTGAAAATCATTGAAGAGCCCTAATCTTTACCATTACCACTGCTGTTGGGAGGAAACCTCATAACTCCATTTTTGAGGTTTAGTAGTAAAAAGTGCTTTGGACAAAAACTCTTAACTTCTTTGGACCCACAAAATGTCTGCTAAAGCAACTAACTCCACCACCTCTCCCCCTCTCATGGAAGTAATTGACATACAGTTACAACACCAACTTTGATGAGGCTGTATTGCTTTGTTTTAAAAATATAAGGTTTTCTTAATTTCCATTTCCTGGAAAATGAACATTTTGGAGTTATGAGGTTTCCTCCCGGCAGCAGAGATATATACAATATATCTGAGCTTGGATTACCTATGATGTTTACACCAGCAATAGATACCTTTGAATGAATTCCAGGGTTCTGGAGGCCTCGTCTTGGTACTTGAGGTTGAAAATGTAGAACACCGCAAACAGTGCAGCAACTCCTGACCCGAATGCCCTCACAGATCACGTGCCCCTCAACGCTGATCATCCACTGGCTGTATTTACTATTTACAGGGAATGAGTCCATGACAAACAGAGTTTGAAATTAGATTGAGACTACAGAAGTAGTTACTATCATGCACGTTCATTTGATTACATTTTAATATTTCTCAAAAACATGAAAAATGGCAGTTGCTTGGTTTGCAAGGTGGATCTGTAGAAGGGCAGGAAATACATATGGAACAGAAGACTCTCCCTACTTTTCATTTCAGTTTCAGTTGAGCAAGATGTATCTTCACTTAAAATACAATTAAGGCATGGCATCTTCACATGAAGGTTCTATGATTGCCTCATTTTACACAAAGGGCATTTTTTTTACACAAAAATACATACCAAGCAGAACAAGTCGAGGACTGGCTGGTAGGATGAATTGTCTCTCGACGTCAGCACTTGTGTTAGACCACTGAAAAGTTAAAATAAATTAGGACAAAAATAATAATGTTGTAGCATGTGTACAATCACAATATTGAACAATAATTGATCAATACTCACATTAGCCAAAATCAGCAGTCCATCTTGGCTTTCTCCTAAATGGGTTGTAAGAAGCTGAATTACAAGAGTCAAATCCCCATCCAAGCCCTGGGAAAAATTATACACTTTAAATGTTCTGTATGTTTGGAAATGTCTTTGACATCTGCAGGATGAACACACTTAAAAGAAGCATTGGGTGTGCAACTGTGGGTCCTCATGTGCCTCACGTTAACATATCAAAGCAAGAATATGTACACATATCACATGATATCATCTTGCTCACGTATTGATGTTTCAGAAATTGTTAAAGTAGGTTAGATTTGCCAAAGTGGGCAAAGTAAGTTGTGTAAGCTTGAGCAATGTTGCTAGCAGCTAGCAGATGTTTAAAACTTACAAATATAGACTGTAGGCAACTTGCTTACCTTAATATCAGTCTGATTTTCTTCTTAGATTATCAGTCTTCTTTCTGCTTCTTCTTTTGTTGTGTTGTTTTGTTAATTTGCTTGGCAAAAAACTGTTGGCTAAAAAGATTACAGAAGGCTCCTTCACTGCATGGCCAACAACAATCAACTGAACTTTGAAGGGAAAACCTGGGTGTGGCCTATTTCCATGTGGCTTTGCATAAAATACTGCATTCTACTGTTAAATTACAGTCTCTAGTAAAATAACGGCATAAGCTGTGAACTGAATGGTCCCTCGGCTATAGACCCTTGTACTGGAGAAGTATATAGTACTCTGACATGCAACAGCAGAGAGAGAGGGGGGGGGGGACATGCGTCACCATTCAATCCATTGAATTGAGCACAGCTGACAGCAATCAGACTAGCTCAGAACTGGGAATGAGTATTTTGGTTTATATTTCTTTAAAAAATCATAACTTTTGACAGGAATGTGCTAGAGACTTACTTTCTTTTTTGACAGACTCATAAATTATGAGGGTAGACTGACATATGTCAGAATTGTAAAGTTTTGTCAAATCGTCTTAGAGATAATCATAAATATGTATCTACAGGGAAAAGTAATGGTCGAAAACTAAATCAAACACCAGATTATTGATCAGCGTGTCGCCCTGAACGCATCAATATAAATCTCCTCACACACAGACTTACTGTTCTCTAACCCTAACCCAGCCACCAAAACGTGCTAGGGTTAGGGTTATGGTTGCCGAGGTCGTAGAGCAAAACCGAGACCAGATTCTTGATCAGCTCGTTGCTCTGAAAACACCAATATAAGTTTCCTCCCACACGGACATACGGTTCTCTTAATTGATTAGGGTTACAGGTTCGCTATCTCGCTTAATAACTCGAAAACGATAAGAAGTTGGATTCCGATTTCGAGATATGTTGTTCAGTTTTTTTAGACGAACAAGGGGATATCTTGTTTGTCCCGGTACGCCACTCCTAAGTTGGCTTCCTCCACTTTCGGAAGGTACATATAGGTGTACAACCTAACACCATACTGAAGGAAGATCTGAAATTTTGAAAAGTGTCGTACCAGGACAAACAAGATATCCACTTGATCGTCTCGAAAAACTGAACAACATATATACAAATTAGACCCCAAGTCCTTATCGTTGTGGAGTTATTGAGAGGGAAAGATTGCCCGCTTTTGCAGTCTTTTTGCTGATCTTTGACCTTTATCAGTGGCCTAAAAAATCAGGCCCGGTGCCATTACATCCGGCTTACTCTCAATATGGATTGAGTGAAGTTTCAGATTTTAAAAAAATATCTTGAGCGATTAATTCCAGAAAATGGTCAGATTTTGCAGTCTTTTGGCTGACCTTTGACCTTTGCAAACGTCGTGGAAATTTGAGACCGCCGCCATTGAATTCGGCATGCTCCAAATATGAAGAATACGTCTAGTGTACGTAGAAAAACATTAAAAAACATGTTTTAAAGGTCTGTTTGTGGAGAGGAGAGGAGAGGAGAGTAGAGGAGAGGAGAGGAGCTCACAGTGACACCTTGCAACAGGTGTGTGTAGTTGCTAATCAAATGTCTTGACACACACACACACACACACACACACAGGTGGACCCTCTTGTAAACAAGTGTAATGCTTAATTGCTTAAAGTCTTTGTATTGAGTTTGTGTTTGAAATGTACTGTAATTCTGCAAACTGTTAAAGTGTTAATACATATTTCAATCAATCAATCAAGGCTTTGATGTTCTATGACAAAGTTTAAAATCCATCTCCTTCCAACCTATATGAGTCTAACAGTCAGTCAGCCAGCCAGCAAGCCAGCCAGCCAGCCAGCCAGCCAGCCAGCCAGCCAGTCAGTCAGTCAGTCAGTCAGTCAGTCAGTCAGCCAGCAAGCCAGTCAGTCTCCTCTTCTATACCATTGTAGGCTGTTGATTTAACAGTATTGTACTGCAATCACAAGATCATAAAATATCTCATATTGCTTTCTCTAGCCCCCCCTCCCCCCTCTCTGTGTCTGTAACTGTAAAGAACCCAAACACGTTTTCTACTGAACTTTTCTATATTCTGGGTGAACAGACATTGTTATTATGATCTTATTGTGAAACAAGTCGTTTTCCTTTGAGCCAAATGCTTTTATTTTGAAGGGAGTTTTGTGGGACATAGCTGTCGTGTATTGGTTACTGAAGTCACATGACCAGGAAGCAGGTGACGACAGGTAACATAAATGTATAGGGACACCAAAGGTGATGTAACAGAATGTTATTATTGAGACTGGCAAGTTGGCTCTGCAGAGTTCCACGTGTCTCTGCCTGTTTAGAGATGAGGTCTTCCACATTCACAAAGCAGCTGAGGACCTGTTTGTTAACATCAGAGGGTAGGCGCGCGTGCACACTCGCACACACACACACACACACACACACACACACACACACACACACACACACACACACAGACACACACACACACACACACACACGTGTGCGTAGGAAGCATCTACACACATTTATGCCTGATTTATAATGTACATTTGGTGACTTGATGTGTACAAGCTACATTATGAATGTTGAGCATTTGTGATTTTTATGTCAAAACTCTTTTGCCGATTTAGGAATTTTTTACACACTCATAACATATTCAATGTCTCTATATTGTCACTGTTCTGCTTAACATCCTCAATTACACAATTGTTTGTCTTTATTAGTATAATAATAATAATTTATTGGAATCTTTAACACCTTCATGCCATGAGTTTAGTGTTTTCTTTTGTTTTCAACTTAAAATGTATTAATTTTTCATGAACAAGAATAGACAAAGACATACAGAAAGCAATAAGACAAACAATTGGACATTACAGTATGTGTTGCCATCTCAGGAAATAAAAGTAGTAGACAAATGCTATAATTGCAGGAGTTCACACACAGACAGGATAATAATAAAATGGAAACAATTTGTGAGCGAGCACGCACGCACACACGCACGCACGCACACACACACACACACACACACACACACACACACACACACACACACACACTGGGTTCAGGGTTTTCAATCAGTGCCTCTCTTCAATTTGTGTGTTTCAGATACAACAAACGCATCAACGACATAAGAGAATGCAAGGAACAAGCACTGTCTCATGCGTACGTATCCTAATCTCTCTTTGCCCTCCATCTCTTAATCTGCCTCTATCTGTCTATCTATCCATCCATACATCCTTCTCTCTTGTCTTTGTCTCTTCTCGCCTTTCCCTCTTTCTCAACCTGCTATCCTTTTATCTTGCATGCTTTTGCACTTGTTTAACCACTTTCTCTAATTGGCCACTCATTCCTCCATCCATTAGTCTTTTAGTCCTGCATCCCTTCACTTTTTAATCACTTAAACCTTATGCTTTTACGCCCCCTGATGTTTTCACGCTACACTAATAATATCTGTGTGTTCACCCCAGAAAAGGGATGGAAGAAAAAATGCTATTGAGAAACATTCCACTTATTGGCTGTCTGGGCCAGTTTCTTTGGCCAATGTCAATGGGCTGACATTACTGACCCTACCAAAAAACAAAAAAAATATATAGTATGACCAGTTATTGAACTAGTAAAGGTAAAATATTTAATTCCTCCCCTGCTCAACCACCTGCCTTCTCTCCTCTTCTGTCAGTGGTACTCTCATCTTACCATGTTGTCCCGAAGGTGATAGAATATATAATTGAATGATGTGTCATTGGGCATCATCTATGTGTTTGATGTGCAGAGGCTCCATGCACAGAGAGAGACGCAAGTTTCTCCGCTCTGCTCTGAAGGAGTTGGCTACCGTCCTTGCTGACCAGCCTGGACTCCTGGGCCCAAAGGTAATATATAATGTCAACTTAACCCATTCTTGGGGTGGGAACCCCTTTTGGTGTTTTTAACTAAGCATTATGTTATGCTTTAGCTATTGAAAAATAGCAGATCTACAAGCTCATAGCGTGCCACCGAGTGGCGCACTACGAGCTTGTAGGTCTGCTATTTTCTTATTTTTATGATCAGTACTTTATTTTAGATTTTTTACAAACGCATACAACAGACAACCTAAAATACAGACACAAGCAACAACAGCAGAGTACGTATTCATGGACAGACAAGATAGATAAGAAAAAATTGAAAATAGTTTACATTATTTAGACGACCAAACGCAGCATCATCAACCGTATCATAATGTGTAGTAATACAATAAACAATCAAGAGGGCATTGCCTGACCATGGATCACACCAAGGGACCTGCAACATGACTGAGGAACACGTCCCACTTCAGATCATATTTTAGGTCTGCTATTTTTGAAAAATCGTAAGGCACAAATCTTTGAATATATATTCTTTCAGAGCGAACGTTTTTTATTTATTCCGACGTCAGGCCTGGGTTAAAGAGTCGTGCTGCAATATTTGTATATTCTATGTTATGGAGTTCCTGTGGAGAGCCAGAAGTACAGGACCACAACGTTAGTACTGCGAATAATAATAATGGTGATTCCTGATCTGGTACTGGTACCCAGTTTATACAAGCTCAAAATCTGGGCATTTGAAATCACGCAATGCTTTAGCGCTTTGTCCCTTACTCCAAGTTGTGCATTGTGGGATTGGGATAATGCCTTTTCAATCGGGGCCAGAATACGTTATCACACAGTTTATTAAGGGAATACATTATGTTCTGATAACTAGTGTGACTCTGTCTTCTTATAAACCTAATGATTTAAGATGAACTTTTCTACTTTCTATTTAACACCTGCATGAGTTGGCCCTATAATGTTCTGATGAAGATAATGATACCAAAGTAGTGTGTTTTTTCTTTGTACAGTAGGTGTTCAAAAAGAGACCTTTCTCTCTTTTACTCTGTGTTCTCCACCTGCAGGCGCTGTTTGTGTTCATGGCATTATCGTTTGCCCGTGATGAAATCATCTGGCTCCTTCGTCACGCCGACAACATCCAGAAGAAAAGTACAGATGACTTAGACAAGTAAGCAAACACACACACACACGCACAATAATACACACACACTGATACATGATCGCACACAGTAATGTGTGTTTGGTTGCTATGTATATAATGGAATGTACATCGCTAGGCACGACAGAATTGTTGACCTATTAGCTAAGTTCATATGTTTCATCATCTGCCAAAATGTATAAGCACTCGTATGTTTTAACTGCCATGTTCATGTAGCCAGACTCAAATCACACTGTCGTGTGGTATTTGAGTCTATGATGATTTCAGATGTCACAGCTAATACACCAGATATTGTTGGTGTTGATGACAGTAGAGAAGTGACCATTTTGGAAGTGGCATGTACATTTGACCACAGTCTGGAAGAGGCATTCCTTACCAAGGTGCTTAAGTACCAGCGTCTTAAAGATGCTATTATACAGCTTGGCTACAAATGTAAACTACTTGTGTTCATATTTGGAAGCCTTGGTAATGTCCATAAATCAGTCGTGAGGTGCCTGCAGATTGCAGGCATGCCCAAGCTGAGAGCTGATCAGGCATCGGCAAAATTCTGTTCAGTGTCTGCAATAATTGGCAGTCGCCATATATGGAGAAGGCGATGCCCGTGATCTGTATCCTGAAGCACTTGTTGTAGAGTTTTCCAAGTTTGCGCATCCACTATTGTTTGTGTTCAAGAATTTCTTGTTAAGTGTGTGTGTGTGTGTGTGTGTGTGTGTGTGTGTGTGTGTGTTACAGACACATAGCAGAGTTGATCTTCTACATGGAGGAGCTGAGGGCCCATGTGAGGAAGTATGGTCCAGTCATGCAGAGGTACTACGTTCAGTATCTATCTGGTTTCGATGCTGTGGTGCTCAACGAACTGGTGCAGGTACACACACACACACACACACACACACACACACACACAAGCATTGAAAATGTCAGTGGGACAATCTTAATTAACGGGGGGAAGGGGGTTACTGAAACTACCCCTACCACCCATGGTTTCATATTCCTAATATTTATTTGTATGACAATGATGAATAATGGCTAAAGGAACATGCATCGATAACATTAATCACCGTAAGAATGGAACTTGTTTTTTCTATGCTAGAACCTCTCTGTGTGTCCAGAAGATGAATCAATCATCATGTCTTCCTTCGTCAACACGATGACCTCTCTCAGCGTCAAACAAGGTAAACATAAACTACTGTACTGTAAATCATGGTTTGAGGTAATCATGTATGATCATTTAACCCTGAGAGTGTACAATTGCAACAGGTCATTCTTTCTTTATACAGTCTTTCAGTTCAATTAACCCATTTAGGCCTGAGGTCGAAATTAAAAAAAAAGTCTTCAAAATCCTGACGGCTTTCTGTTTCAGTTGTGCTCAATATTTCATGTCAAGGAAAGGACCCCAATATGAAAATATGTTGTTCCAGGGACCCCAACACAGAAGCAAAGAATTGAGTTAAAATGTTCACTCTGTAACAATATATATTCAAAGATGTGAGGCACATTTTCACCATTTAAAAGAAATAGCAGACCTACAAGCTCGTAGAGCGCCACTCGGCGTGAGCTTGTAGATCTTGTATAACATAAAAGGGGTTCCCGCGCAAAATGGGTTAATACTGGAATGTACTGTGTTTATATTATGCCAAAAACTGTTTCATGGTTTCTCTCTCTCAAAAAAATCTAAAAGGAAAAGAAAAACCTGGTACAACAGAATAACATTCATAAGCCAAACGCCAGCAGACAGTAAACATCAAAGATTAAATGCTTATGTCCATGTCAGCTCAGTGTTGTGGAATATAATTATTGAAGGATGATGTGATGTGTGTGAATATTGTTTTAAAAATAACATCAAACACAGTGTTGTGGTAATTTTGCACATGCTTGTTCCTTATAGTGGAGGATGGAGATGTGTTTGACTTCAGAGGCATGAGACTGGACTGGTTCAGATTGCAGGTACACACACACACACACACACACACACACACACACACACACACACACACACAACTTGATACCAACTACATGTTATTCAGGAACAAATTGTATCGAACGAATTTGCTATATTTTCAAGATGTCTCTGGGCAAGCTGGATATTATGCGTTTATATTGTCAAACATATTTTGTGTAAATGTCTCCTTTTTTTCAAATTCAATGTCAATTCATGATCATGTCAATCAGAGATCAGCGGATGAGCTTTTTTGTCACCCGAATCCGAGTGTGCATATTTATAATCCGCCTGTTATCCCACCGCATAAATGACTTAATCCAATTTATATATCCGCAACCACCCGAAATCCGCTGCAGGGATATAGCCAATCTACAAGTTCAAGGAAAAATACTACTAACGCACGCACGCCGAGATTTGGTGCCTTTTAAAAAAAAACTATATTATAAGCCTATAGATAGATGTCATTAGTTTGTTTCCGTTTTAAAAGTTATAAAACCTATAGATGGATGCCATTCATTTATTTCCAGCATTATTTCACCCGCGGTTTATCCGATATTAATTAATAATATATTCTTTTGACCCAAACTGCGGTTAACCGGCTAAATCCGCCATCCGCTGGTGTCTAATGTCAATACAATACAATACACAATGGTGCTATAGTCTTCCGTTTGTCGTTCTCTTGTTTCTGATTCCTCAGACTTATTGCCACTTTCTTTGCATTTCGGTTCATCCCTACTTCCTGTTTTCCTTTTCCTCATTCCCTCTTCGTTTCCATCCAACCTGCCTTTCTTTCCCTGTTCATTTGGTTCGTTCCCTTCTATTCCATCTTTCTGTTCTTTATTCCCTCCCACCATGTCTCCTCTAGGCGTATACCAGTGTTTCTAAGGCCAGTCTGGGTATAGCAGACCACAGGGAGCTGGGGAAGATGATGAACACCATCATCTTTCACACCAAGATGGTGGACTCACTGGTGGAGATGCTAGTGGAGACCTCTGACCTCTCCATATTCTGGTGAGAGACACACACACACACACACACACACACACACACACACACACACACACACACACACACACACACACACACTTCTTATACATCAACACATTTACACAAAATAAATAATATATTTTTGTGTGTGCAGTTTCTACAGCCGTGCATTTGAGAAGATGTTTCAACAGTGTTTGGAGCTACCATCTCAGAGCAGACACTCCATCTGCTTCCCTCTGCTGTGTACACACTTCATGTCCTGCACACATGAACTGTGCCCCGAGGAGGTAACACACACACACACACACACACACCCAAAAGAAAAAAACACCCATAGTCCCAGCTAATGTGTTGTGTTTTTAGCAGAACATACTGTGTTGCAGTTTGTGTCCGCATAGAAATGACAAGTATAATTGTAGCCATAGAACAGCCCACATTGTGTGTTTATGTGTGTGTCTTCTAGCACCACCACATAGGGGATCGCAGCCTGTCGCTGTGCAACATGTTCCTGGATGAAATGGCCAAACAGGCCAGAAATCTCATCACTGACATTTGCACGGAACAATGTACTCTCAGTGACCAGGTACGTACTGTACACGCACACTACAACGCCTATTTTTGGTCAATGGGACGACACGAATGAGACAATTTGAATATAACGCAGTATCAATTCTTTGTTGCCAAGTATGTTGTTCATATTTCCGTTCTGCTAATGACAAAGTGATCTACCATTAACCCATTTTGACCTGAGATCAGATTTAAAAAAAAAGTCTTCTACATCCTGACAGTTTTCTGAAAAAGCTATGTTTCTATGTCAGTCGTTCTTCGACTGTTCAAAAATAGCAGATCTACAAGCTCGTATGATTGTTGTATAATTGCAATATTACACGAGAGGGTGTTCTTCATCGTCATTAATGCATGCCTGCGATGCTGCAGGAGAGTTCCGAGTGCATTAATGACTATAAAGAACACCCTCTCGTGTAATATTGCTTAATGAATTAACTAACTGGTTTAAGACAGCCAACACTAGGCCTATGCTATTACAAGATATTAGCATTAGCAACCATCCTACCAGATGTGTCCAATGGTTTTGTTGTCTTGTAGCAACATTTGGATGAATTTAATATATACATGCAATATTACTACTACTATACTTGTTTTGTCTCCAGCTGCTTCCTAAGCACTGTGCCAAGACCATCAGCCAGGCCGTCAACAAGAAGAGTAAGAAAGCTACAGGGAAGAAAGGAGAGCCGGAGCGAGAAAAGCCTGGAGTTGAGAGCATGAGGAAAAATAGATTACTGGTCACCAAGTGAGTTATCTCTGACACACACACACACACACACACACACACACACACACACACACACACACACACACACACACACACACACACACACACACACACACACACACTAGAACATTATTATTCAATAAGAATTGTAAATCCTTAACCCATTTTGACCTGAGATCAGATTCTAAAAATGTCTTCTACATCCTGACAGTTTTCTGAAAAAGCTATGTTTCTATGTCAGTCGTTCTTCGATTTTTCAAAAAATAGCAGAGCTTGTTTTTTTTTTAGCTTGTCTTTTCAATAGCTAAAGCATAACATAATGCTAACACCAAAATGTTGAAATTCTTGTCATTTAAAACGAAATGTGAAAGGTTTGTTTTCAATGTGTGTATTTCTGTTATTGTAGAGCCAGGGGTTAAACGGGTCACAATAATAACCTGACTTCACAGCCTTGTGTGTTCTCGTACAGACAGCAAAGTGTTTGAAACGTATACTTTGTTGTTGTCTTCTTTCAGTCTGGACAAGTTGCACACAGCCCTGTCTGAGCTGTGTTTCTCCATCAACTACGTTCCCAACATGGTGGTGTGGGAACACACCTTCACACCGCGAGAATACCTCACCTCACATCTAGAGATCAGATTTACCAAGTAAATACATGTACACACTGCAAATACTCACATGTGTTTGATTGCTCAATGTTACACTGCGACCTCTAAAGCCTGCTGTAAATGATCCCCAAAATAAATATTGCTGTTGTCCTCAAATGTTGATGCATGTATCATGTATGTAGATAATGAATTATGATTTGTCATCAGTGGATACAAATTACATTATGTATGTATTTATTTATATTTATCTTAACGTTATTGTCTAGCGAAATGTTCTAATTTAGCTACAGTTGTCAAAACACGTGCAAACATAAAGTAAACCTTTGTCTGTGTTCATCTTGTTACCTTTTATTCACATGGAAAGCTAAACTGTTTCATGTGTATGTGTCAGGTCTATTGTGGGGATGACCATGTACAACCAGGCTACTCAGGAGATAGCCAAGCCCAGCGAGCTACTGACCAGCGTCAGGGCCTACATGACCGTCTTACAGTCCATAGAGAACTATGTCACTATTGACATTACCCGCGTGTTCAACAACGTGCTGCTGCAGCAGACCCAGCACCTAGACAGCCATGGAGAACCCACCATCACCAGCCTTTACACCAACTGGTAAGATGACCGAGACCGGATGGCGCCCGCTGGCCTAGTGGTGGCCTGACGGCGTGTTGCGTGTTTGAGTACCGTATCATGAACTTCATGGCAACCTTTGCTGCATGTTGTCTACATGTTGTCTCTGTAAGACAGCCCTCCCCTATACACCGGGAGGAGCAGTGCACCATTTCTTACATTATTTATTTAAAGACCTTTTAAGCGTCGTACGAAGCCAACTCTTGTCGTGACAAATCATGACAACAAACACAATTTTTCGGGCCAAACAAAGAATTAGAAAATAGAAAAAAACACATTTTTTGTTGTTTTTCTTCTTTGTAATTATTTGTTTGGTCCAAAATATTGTGTGTGTTGGCATGATTTGTCACGACAAGAGTTGGCTTCGTACGACGCTGAAAAGGTCTTTAAAAAAATTAATTAAAGAAATGCCTATGGGAAAAATGCATTGGGATTCATTTCCTGGGCCACTCGTTGTTCTGAAAGGGGGAGGGACTGCGACGCTCTATAGGGGTGGCTTTCAGGACTATTCTTTAGATTAGGGTCTGAGAGGTTAAATCTCATCAAATGGTGGCCAGTGGCTCAAATGCCAAATAAATAATGGGCCTTGAAATGAAAAGGGTTGAAAACCACTGTCATGAACCCATCACTGGCTGTGTTGTTAGGGTTAGGAGCAACACTACGTCAACCGTACGTCCCACAAACGCTAATATGGTATCCGTTTCGCATTCGGGTTCTTGGAAACGCCCCCCAGCCACTGCGTTAGTTTGACTGAGGTTAGGTTTAGGTATAGTTTTACTGAGGTTAGGGTTAGGTATAGTTTTACTGAGGTTAGGGTTAGGTTTAGGTATATTTTTTACTGAGGTTAGGGTTAGGTATAGTTTTACTGAGGTTAGGGTTAGGTTTAGGTATATTTTTACTGAGGTTAGGGTTAGGGTTAGGTTTAGGTATATTTTTACTGAGGTTAGGGTTAGGTTTAGGTATAGTTTTACTGAGGTTAGGGTTAGGGTTAGGTTTAGGTATAGTTTTACTGAGGTTAGGGTTAGGTTTAGGTATAGTTTTACTGAGTTTAGGGTTAGGGTTAGGTTTAGGTATAGTTTTACTGAGGTTAGGGTTAGGGTTAGGTTTAGGTATAGTTTTACTGAGGTTAAGGTTAGGGTTAGGGTTAGGTTTAGGTATAGTTTTACTGAGGTTAGGGTTAGGGTTATGTTTAGGTATAGTTTTACTGAGGTTAGGTTTAGGTATAGTTTTACTGAGGTTAGGGTTAGGGTTATGTTTAGGTATAGTTTTACTGAGGTTAGGGTTAGGTTTAGGTATAGTTTTACTGAGGTTAGGGTTAGGGTTATGTTTAGGTATAGTTTTACTGAGGTTAGGGTTAGGGTTAGGTTTAGGTATAGTTTTACTGAGGTTAGGGTTAGGGTTAGGTTTAGGTATAGTTTTACTGAGGTTAGGGTTAGGTTTAGGTATAGTTTTACTGAGTTTAGGGTTAGGGTTAGGTTTAGGTATAGTTTTACTGAGGTTAGGGTTAGGTTTAGGTATAGTTTTACTGAGGTTAGGGTTAGGGTTATGTTTAGGTATAGTTTTACTGAGGTTAGGGTTAGGTTTAGGTATAGTTTTACTGAGGTTAGGGTTAGGGTTATGTTTAGGTATAGTTTTACTGAGGTTAGGGTTAGGGTTAGGTTTAGGTATAGTTTTACTGAGGTTAGGGTTAGGGTTAGGTTTAGGTATAGTTTTACTGAAGTTAGGGTTAGGTTTAGGTATAGTTTTACTGAGGTTAAGGTTAGGGTTAGGGTTAGGTTTAGGTATAGTTTTACTGAGGTTAAGGTTAGGTTTAGGTATAGTTTTACTGAGGTTAGGGTTAGGTTTAGGCATAGTTTTACTGAGGTTAGGGTTAGGTATAGTTTTACTGAGGTTAGGGTTAGGGTTATGTTTAGGTATAGTTTTACTGAGGTTAGGGTTAGGTTTAGGTATAGTTTTACTGAGGTTAGGGTTAGGTTTAGGTATAGTTTTACTGAGGTTAGGGTTAGGGTTAGGTTTAGGTATAGTTTTACTGAGGTTAAGGTTAGGGTTAGGGTTAGGTTTAGGTATAGTTTTACTGAGGTTAAGGTTAGGGTTAGGTTTAGGTATAGTTTTACTGAGGTTAGGGTTAGGGTTAGGTTTAGGCATAGTTTTACTGAGGTTAGGGTTAGGTATAGTTTTACTGAGGTTAAGGTTAGGGTTAGGTTTAGGTATAGTTTTACTGAGGTTAAGGTTAGGGTTAGGTTTAGGTGTAGGCTGTCAATCACAGCGACTGGCCAGTCACAGCGCACCATTTACTCAAATGCGAAACGGGAACCATATCAGCCCCACAAACAGTTGCTCTTTAAACCTTTGCATGCGTTGTCTTCGGATCAAAAAGACTGCACGCCAGCATGTCTATTGTTTAACATCAAAAGAATAAAAATAAATAGTCATCATGTTCTTTTGTAAATGAACTCCCTCCTTGATCATGCTATGGCTTCACGCGAAAGCATTAACCCATTTAGACCTGAGTTAAAAAACATTCACTTTGAAAGAATATATATACAAAGATTTGCGCCGCATTCTTATGATTTTTCAAAAGCAGCAGACTGTGACTGTGTGAAAGCACACCTAGGCATGACTGATGTACAGTACTACATCGGTCAGTGCGTGCGTGCGTGCGTGCGTGCACATGTGTGCATTGGCGAAGGTGCGTGCATTGGCGGAGGTGCGTGTGTGTGCGTATTGCCAGTTCCACCCACAATCTGTCTCTCACTTCCAAGTCACAGCATCACTCGTACAATGTACGTGTGTGTGTGTGTGTGTGTGTGTTGAAAAGTATACTTTTGGGAAGTGTGGAGAGGTTCGACAGCCCTTGACACACGGACACACACACACACACAGACACACGCACGGACACACACACAGACACACACACAGCTGTGTCTCCATCCATCCAAAACCATGACACTGCCAGAGTGAACATGTTGAAAGATTGTATCAGAGAGAGAGAGAGAGAGAGAGAGAGACATGCATTTAGCAAAATAATACTCAGTTGTTCTTAACCCATTCTGAACGGGAACCCATTTTGGTGTTAGCATCATGCCATGCTTTAGCTATTGAAAAATAGCAGACCCTATTGCTGGGCTGATTAGGTAGTTGACAGGTGTGTAAATGGAACTGGGTGTGCTGGAATGGGATATGGGAGGCCAGTGTGGAGACTGAGGGAGAGACAGAATGTGACAGAGTTGCATTTTATGTATGAAATGTGCTATATAAATAAAGTTTACACCACTGACTGTCCCTCCATATAAAATAAAGGCGAAAGTCACAAAAGAAAATTGAAAAATTGATCAGTTACAATTCCAGACTATGAAGAATCATTTAATAAAGGAATACTTCCAGATTCAGTTAAAGATTAGCTACAATAATTGTGATATTAAAAGTTAAATGCTCGTCATATGACATAACAGAGAGGAATGGGCCGGACCCTTGCTGCTGCGCCTGCTCTGCTCGTCTCTGTACTGTGTACTAGGGAGATGGAACTGTCGTCTGGATAGAACTTTCTGTTACAGTTAAATCAATATAAAAGTACCACACAACTGAAAAGTATCGCGACTGTGACCGCAAGTTAGAAACGTGTGTGGCTATAATGACGCACAGCTGTTTGCAGCGTCTTCTGCATGCATCTAAGCATTAACATTTCAATGGCCGAGGGTCGTTAGAGTCTATTGTTCCGTGTTGTTGTTATTGCACGTCTAATGGTTAGACGTGTGACAACGCAACAATAGGAAGCGATTACCACGGTCCATTCTGTTGCTGGCTCTCCGAGTAGCATGATCTGATTATAATCAGCTGTTTTATGTGCGTGCGTGCGTGCGTGCAGGGTGTCACCCAGGAACCGATAGAGAGAACCGAAATTGAATTATTGTAATGGGTACCCGGTACTCGAGCATGTTCGGTTCGGTACCGGATTGGTCCCGAGGTTCGGGACCCACCCCTAGCTATAACCCATCGTTTTTTCCTTTTTTCCTTTTTTTCAAATCCTCAAAAATGATGAAAAACTGCGTGCTATAGTATGCCGTACGATATGGCCATGGTCCAAAATGATGAGAAACGAGGATAACTTTTTTTTTCAAAATTTCAAAAAACATGGGCTATAACCCAGTGATACTCAACCTCAGGCCCGCGGGACCATTATGACTGGCCCACCAATGAAAATCTAAAAAAAAGAAGAAAAAAAATCTTTAATTACATTATTATAAGTAATACTATTAGAGTTGTACTATTACTCGAACGAAAATAAAAGCTTGGGGGGGGGGGGGGAGATGCAATGCAAATTTAAGACATATACTTTGTATCCCTATTCCCTGACATAATTTTATAGCTAAACGGACAGAATTCTATTTTATTGGAATGATGAAACCCAGCTGCCATTAATAGTTGGACATGGAAATGGAAATTGCGGAAATTGCTGAAATGGAAATTGCGGAAATTGCGGAAATGGTAATTGCGGAAATTGCGGAAATGGTGGAAATGGAAATTGCGGAAATGGAAATTGAGGAAATTGCGGAAATGGTAATTGCGGAAATTGCGGAAATGGTGGAAATGGAAATTGCGGAAATGGAAATTGAGGAAATTGCGGAAATGGAAATTGCGGAAATGGTAATTGCGGTAATTGCGGAAATGGTGGAAATGGAAATTGCGAAAATGCGGAAATGGTAATTGCGGAAATTGCGGAAATGGTGGAAATGGAAATTGTGGAAATGGAAATTGCGGAAATGGTAATTGCGGAAATTGCTCTTCACTTATAGCTATCTATTTTCAGTTAGATTGTTTTATTTTACTCAGTCAGCCATATCACTATTCATTTTTTTTTCATGAAAAAGGTCATAGCTGGGTAATCTATTTTCAGGCAAATTGTGTTTATTGTATTTTATTTTACTCAGCCATAACAATTTATTTTCTGTTAACCAACTTGCTGGCTGGCAGGCAGGCAGACAGCTACTCATAGACAGGCAGACAGACAGACAGCTACTCATGGAGAATTGGACAGGCAGGCAGTCAGACAGACACAGGTATCATGTTATCATATAATAACTTAGATCTTTTTGCAGGGAATTTTTTTTTTTGTTGCAACAAGATGGAATTAAAGACTCGACACAATTAACTGTAATAAAATGGTATTGGTTTATTGCATTTTGTGCTGACAAATCTATAAAATGGAACGGGTAATCGCCAGAAGCCATAGATAGAAGCATTTGAAATGTATAAGATAAAACTACTTTTTCCTCTTTTTTTTTTTCTTCTTTTTTTTTGAAGGTATCATGAAACACAATAGAGAATAATACTAGTTTATTTCAATAGAATATTTACCTTACACCGACACAAAAAATAAACACCTCCACAATAAACTGTTTTATTTATTTACACATAAACCCCCTAACCACCACCACCCCCTGATCTCCAATGCAACCTCCCCAGCAGTTTTACAAGTGCACATGTACACACCCCCCCCCCACATAACTGAAAGGAACGCACTACGGCTTTACCATAAGACTACATACAATCAAGGAAGAGTAATGAAAGGTTATTAAATGAAGGGATTAAAACTAAGGGAAACACATTTGTGTGCACGTATATACTGTATTTATATATAATTCGTAACTACATCCATTCCATTTTCAAGCACTCGTACAAAATGTTTTTTCCACGACTCCAGTGAATTAAAAACAAACCCAGATAAGGAGTTGGTTTCCTCTGGATTGGGGTGTATATATTTAAATGGAAAAAAATCATTTTGCATCTTCAAAAGCTTATAATGCACTCTAATTGCAGCTTTGTGTGTTATTCTGACTGGGAATCAACATATTTAAGATGAGCTCCTGTTTAGCTAATTTTTACTATTGAGGTACTGTGATGTCTCAGCAAGCAGACATTCTTTGCTGATAAGTTTGCTTCTGTGCTGTTCATTGGAAGAGTTTTGATTATTTAAATACTATCAATTTTTCAAAATAAAAAAAGAGAACCCCTATTTAACAATTGTCAGAGTAATAACCATTTATTTAATCAGCCAATGACTCATCAGTATTTTGTTGTATCTAATTCATTGGAGTACACATTTGCACACCTATCATATGTAACTGAAATATACTTTGGTAATCAGTTTATCTGCGGATATATACGACACAATTGACAACAATCTGAAAGGACCTCTTGCAACAAATAAATCTACCATAAAAAATAGAATCTTGTACTGTAATATATTCATTCATCTTGGATACACTGATTGGCCAGTCAAAAAAAAAAAAAAAAAAAAAAGAAGATACTAGCAAACATCTCATACTACCGAAAGAAAACGTCTCAAATAAACGGAGAAGAACAAAATACTTTTTTTTTTTTTTATATATACCACAAACACCCAATATATTTTCAATACTGCACCTTGTTCAGGTGTAGTAATAAGTCTTCTGCATGCATGCATTGAGTTACACAACATAACTGGAGTAGGGCTCTGCTTGCACTGCACGGGATAGTGTCTTCATTTTTGTTCCTCACCAGACTCCCAGAGAGATCACACTGACTCATAAATAAACAAATACATTAGAAACAAATGCAGCAGCACTCAATTTACCTTCTGAGTCACAGATCTGCTTGCGTCTGAGCAAGGATATTATTCATGGTTAAAAATTGTAAACCTTATATGTGAGCTATTATAGGCTTTCTGGCTCTCTCCGTCTTTCTGTTTTAACAAAAGCAAAAATTTGTGAGGCACTGCGTATACCAGTTTAATGGTCGTTGATGGTGTCTTTTCTAAAAAAAAGGACAGCCTCCTCAAACCCAGCAACAGACGTGTTTTTTTCTAAAAGGATAGCCTCCTCAAACCCAGCAACAGATGTGTTTTTTTTCTAAAAGGATAGCCTCCTCAACCCAGCAACAGATGTGTTTCAGAGCCCTTAATATCCATTAGAGGATGGAGACTTTTGTAATGATCACCGGCAGGTTGGTCTCATGCTACAGTTTGTGCAGGCGAAAGATTTGATCTGTTCCACTTGATGGGCTGTAGGGATGAGGAAGGAACATGCTGGTTTTATTTTTTTGACCACCTTGTGTGTCGTTCAAGCAGAGCCTAGTACCAGTATTGGAAGCGCTTGTTTTATATTCTTTGATCATTTTACAGAATTTATACTGCAATCACATATTATAAGTATAGAGCTGGGGGTGGATTTGTGACAGGGGGGGGGGGGGGGGAGGGGGGTATGGTATTTTGGAGGAGGCTCACCTCACAGATAGAGTGACAAGCACTATAGATTGAACATTTACTATGGTTCTTTTTAGAAATATAGCAAGAGAAAATAAAATAAAAATAAAAAATGAAGTTGTGATGCATGCCTCACTGACCTAGAGAATACATAAATGATAAAAATGTCAACAAAATGAACAGGTAGGTAGTTTATTGCAGCCCAAAACTGCAGTATTAATGGATGTAATATGATTATTATCTTAAATAACATGTCACACCCCATACAACTGGTGTAATATACACCCATGCCACCAGAGAGCACTGTGGGACAGCCGACTTCCACAATTTCACTTAAGGGTCTTTTTTTTTAGGGTCCATAAGACCTGGTGACAAACATAGTGATGAACTAACTGACTGGTGGCACTGCTAGCTGTTTAAATGCAAACAATGAAACAAAAGCAATATCTGGAATGGAGAAAAAAAAATCAAATAAACGAAAACATCTATGTGAGAACAATATTGCACATAATCTTACAAAACTCTAAGACTCTGTCCACAGTGATTAGACCAGTATAACAACGAAAGACAACATCGTAGTAGGTTACAGTGTTTCTGACTGCAGTAATAAGATTATTTACAAAGGGTGAAATGACCGTTCGTGAGGTCCATCCATTCGCTGACTCAAAAGCTTTCGTTACATTTCACTACTTGAGCAAAGATTGAAATATGACAAGTAGGCCTAACGATAATGTGAACTCATACTCTTTACTTTTTTCTTTTTTTTTTGCGAAAGACTCGTTTACAAGGTCAAGCTATGTCGCCACGTGGCAAACAGGTTCTCCGATCTGTAATTTTAAGTGACATTTTGTGATCCTCGAAAGAGAAAACATTCCCTTTCCCCGCCTACCACCTTGAACATAGAACTCATCACGATATAGAAACCACTAAAAAACAAATATCGCCACGTAAGACCATGCAAACAGTAATTATAAAACACATTGATAATTTTTGATAAATAAATCTCATTTTCCCAGTAAACTGTTCCAATAAATATCAGATATCTCTTCTTTAGAATAAATTTTTAAAAGGCTCAGTCGATGCAGGCAATGTTCGAGTGACAATCCCAAAACAGGCCATATTCTTTCAAAACGTATTATTATTATTTTTTTCAAAGACATCATCAAGACATTGGACATAATCATGTGTAAAGATCAAAGTATTTGAAAGAAAATGTCTGATGATCTGAGGCGCCAAGAGTCTCTAAAAAAAGACCTACAGCATGGCCTCTTGAACAAATACGTAACGTGCCACAGGTAGATGTGTTCTCACAACCTATAACAACTAACAGACAATTCAAAGAAATGTAAAGGAAACATATTCTTAAACGTTTTAGTTGTTTGTTTTTTTTATCTAATCAGAATGCTCAAATTCATGGAATATTTCCCCTGCAATAGGACTTGATTTACTGCTTTACTGAGCTATAACATTAGAGAAGGGACTAAGCAGTTTTGTAAAAAGAGAGAGAGAGAAAGAAAGAAGAATTAAACAACTTGGGGGAATTGCCCCTGGACCAACCAAACAAATGGCACCCTATAGTGTAATATTGCGTCAAGGTATTCAACATAAAGTTAGTTCTCTAATACAGTGGTTTTCAATAATTCTGTGCATAAGGCACACCAATGGACAAGTCGAGGCACACCTGTATTCATGGCGAAACTATAGCTGATCTACACGCTCAAAATATGTCGCATCGTGGCTGCCTTTTGAGCTTTGTAGATAGGCTATTTCCTCGACGTTTATCTGTGAAAGACGTACAAATGTAAATGTAAATTTAAAAAAACAATCGCCCATAATGGCATGCCCAAATTACAGCATTTGGTAAATATATAGTATTGGCAAATTGAACGTACAAATTATTGATATAGTCAATTTCAAAAATGAGTTATAACTACTTGTTATAGTTGTGTATATTGCGGTAATACTGTTATAGTTGCCACACAATCCCAAAGCACAGCTGGACTTGTCCCATGGCGGCACACCACCCCAGTGTGCCTCAGCACACCGCTTGGGAACCACCAAACTATAATACAAACTAAATGAGGAACCCTGTCCAGAGAGACAACGAGCAACAATGATATGTATGTCTGTTTAAGCCGTTTACCCTTTTTTCTCGTGATCTTTTTGTCATGTTCCTTCACTCGTGTCTCGTTATGTACAGTACAAATAAATCTATTGATACTAGCAGCATTCACAACATAATGGTCTGACATTCAAACACCACTTAAAAAACATTGAATAATGTTTAAATAGCTCTATAAACTAATTTGTTTTGCCTCTATTTGTATATATACTGTATATATGTATATAAATGTATATACAGTATATATTACTGTGTGTGTGTTGGTGTATATATATATATATATTTATATGTTTTCATTTATATAGATCTACTACAAGTGCAAATGACCAAAAACAGAAGAAAAGAAAAAGAAAATAAAGTCAACACTCAGTGATTTCTGTCCTTGGTCAGAGTGACATGGTTCTGAATTCATGACGTATGAAATCTACATATACAAAATATATGTGTAAAAATAAATAACATGATTATGTGAGTTCCTAATTTCACCAATTGCACATTCCTTTTTTTCAAGATACACTTTTGAACTTAAATGTGATTTAAACTTTGCTAACAATTCATTCCTACGGTCGAGGACCTGGTTTGGCTCATGCCAATCTAGAGGATACAAAATCTCATTAGTATAGGTTCTACTGCATAGAGTTCTGTCTTGTGGACCAAGTGAGTTCCCTTAGCTATTACAGATATACCATTTGCTCTTCCAGAACGCGCAACTCGATATTTCTTTAACTTGTGTTCAGACAGTGCCCCCGTGAACAATCAATGAGTGCTCAAATTAAATACTAACTAATCAATTTTCTTCCAATTTCCAGGAATCCTCGGCTAACAAGAGGTTGGTTGATTTGACACACGTCACTGATTATCCTGTAACCGGGGGAACTTTCCAAACAGCGTTGCCACTCCATGTAGGCATCTCTCCATCATTAAAGCACACTTTTGTTCCTTCTAATTTGAACAATAGAAATTTGTTTGCTATTTAATCTTTGAAAAATACTTTATAATAATATGGCACATGTTGGATATCTAAATTTGGCAAAAAAAAACCCAATATATCTTTGAGTGACAAGTCTAAAAAAAAATGGCATATAACTATTTCATAAATATGTATGTAACCCTCTGTCTATAAACATAACAAATACATTTTGTTTCTCTAAGATGGAAAAATAACACATTTAATGTTCATTTAATGAACTTGACTGGATTGGATTTAAAATGTCACTTGTTGCACAGTGGCGGACAGTGCAGGTGCAGTACTTTGTCAAAGGTTACAGTGACAGTTACCATAGTGATAGGAGCCTAAAGCAAGTTTTTGAGCTGACCCTCTTGAGAGAAGGAACATTTTTCTCCACTAGAAGCTTTTTTTTTTTTTAGTATGTCACAAAAATACTACACTCATACTGAACAACGCGTCAAGAGCTTTTATATTATTTACAGTCAGTTTGATCCACACGAGAGGTCGGGGGGGGGGGGTGTGCTGGCATCTGACAATGATGATCTCGACGGGACACATTAATACTCTCTCCCCACACACTCCTCTGTCGGACGGCCGCCCCTCCGCTTTAGGAAACGCAGTATTCACAGTTTAATTACGTTGTCAATCTCTAAAAACCAAGCTAGCCTTGTTGTTTTTTTTTGGCACTAACAAGTGGCACACTTTGGGTTGAGTGGGCCACTTAAAAGAGAGTAACATATGGGGACGAGTAGAAATACAATAATACGGGTGAATGGAAGGGAAAACATAATCGACCTTAAAAGAAATGACACAATCACAAGGAAAGGATGGACGTGTTAAGGAGTGCTCAAAAAAAGTGTCATGGATCCACGTACCATTAAAGTCTTCAAATGTCACTGGGATTTTCACAGTCTTGTAGCATCCGCCTGTTCCGCCATGTGTCCTCTTCCTTCCACCCACTGTCCCGTGACTGTGGGTAGCAGTCTTTATACCTTTTTTTTCCTGTTTTAGCTGATCGTTCGCGTCGAAAACCCGGAAACGCGTGGATTTGACCGCGCACACACTCCGAACTCATTTCAGCTGGACATCAGAAGACAATTTGCTGCAGAGAAGTCTGTGGGCACTACCATGCTAACAAAAGTCCAACCTTCAAATAGCCCGCTGTGATTAAAAAGAAAGACAGATAAAAACATGCATACCGGTATTATACGTTCACACCTCAGCCAACAGCCCCATGACCGTCTATTTCAAATGATTGTATGCTTAAAGAAAACTAACGCAAAACACTCATGGTAAAAAAAAAATGTCTAAAGAACTCCTAAAAACGATTTGAGGTGATTAAAAAAAAAAAAGAGTCTGCCATAGATACAAAAAGTATAGCCAGTGTATAACGGTTTGGCCGTCTAGTATAGGTTAACGTTTGTATCGCCGTTTAGCAGCTTGTCTCCTATGCGATGTCTGATTTTATGCTTCGTCGTACAACGATGTCGTGGGTGAAAAAAAAATAACGGATCCATAAGACCACGACGCATCACATCTGCAACGTGTTGTGACCTTATAGATCAGCTAGGAAGGGGGGGGGGACATTCTGTACGGGGAGAGAATGCCATTGTTCGGGCTGTTGACTGGTGGGCGTGAGAGGACTTCCAAAACGTAAATAAATGACACGGTTTGGATGTGATTATATGACGTGATGTGGGGAAGGTAAGGTCTGAGCACAGTGTGGGTGTGGGACTATAGGGGTTAGGGGTCGATGAAGGGGGGGTGGGGGGGGCATGGGGTTGAGGGGAGGAGGAGGGGGGGGAGGGATTGCTCTCTCAAGAGTAGATGGTGATGACCTCGCGGCCACCTCCGCGAACCAGGAGCACCCGGTTGAGACCGTCGGTCAGGACCTCGAGGAACTCCATGTCTGGGAGAGGGGGGGAAAACGGTCAAGGAAATCAACCCAAAGAATACCTTATACTATACACTGTATGTTCTGATGTATGCACGACCCTCATGGGTTAATACTAGTGGTTCTGTGGCCTGGCATATATAAAAACAGATTTGACCCGTTAACTCTCAGAGTTACACACAGACCTGCAAAGGGTTCCATTTGGAACCCCTGTCTGTCGAGTATAACCCCTGAGGGTGCCTGGATCACATGTACAGGATGAAGTCTTTTTTTTTTCTTCTCGAGTATATAAATACTTAACCTCGTGTAGGATTTAGGTGTGTGTGAGTGACAATGACCCGGTCTGACCGGACAAACATCACTGTGCCACAGGTTAAAACCCATTCTGACCTGAGATCAGATTCATACGAGGTTTCCACTGGGACACACACTGGTCTGATTATTAACCCATTCTGACCTGAGATCAGATTCTAAAAATGTCAGCCGTTCTTCGATTTTTTTTTCAAAAATAGCAGACCTACAAGCTCGTAGCGCGCCACTCGGTGGCTCTCTCCAAGTACTCTGCCAAGGTTCTATACTATAGGCTTATTACCTCAATCTCTTCACATATTGTACGGTTACTATAAAACGCTATTATTCAGGCACATTTCAGCCACCTCCTTTTGCCCATTAGGACCACTCTACACGCAATGCCACCATACATGTAGCGACGTGCACCTATGGTAGCAACATTCTACAGGCCACAGGTTTCCGCGTTACACCTTTTTTTCCTCCGTGGCGCTAGAGGCTTTTGTCACTATAATTCAATTCGCCGTTCCAATATCGCCACTATGAATCTATTTCTCATGTGCGATTAGGACATTAATGATACAAATTAATTACATTTTCATATCAGTGGACCCGTTTGATATGGGGGTCCAAGGCCAAATTAAAGTCAGTTTAGAAAATATTGCGTAATTCACCGGGCAACTGAAGCAACGTAAGACCCATCTTTAATGATAACCATTCATTACTTAAAAGGACCACTTTACCACTTTTCAACCTATCCTGCTACCCTAATAGAAAGGGGGTACATAAGCACATGGCCGTTTATCCAACAGCTTTCTCCGACCGAACCACACTTTCACCACACATCTCTATATGCAAAATAAATTCGCCACACTCCCAGAAAACATATAGACTACATTGCATTCGCCAAAAATGTCTTATTTACCGTTTAAATATTACTTTTCTGAAACACGCTATTGTTGCTCAACCTCTACAGCCTACGTCAGAATCGTCATGTTGGCGTCTACTACGCCAACTACGTTCACTTAATGGGGCCAGTCCTTCACAGTGACACACGCGTTAGATCAACCACGCGACCGGGATGGTTTCTACCCCTCAATGTCGTGCCTACTCTACACTGCCATCCGAAGGCCCCTCCCCCTTTCACTGCTCCTGTCTCGCCAACTACGTTCACTTAATGGGGCCAGTCCTTCACAGTGACACACGCGTTAGATGAACCACGCGACCGGGATGGTTTCTACCCCTCAATGTCGTGCCTACTCTACACTGCCATCCCAAGTCCCCTCCCCCTTTCAGCGACTCGAACAGCAGCTCCGTCCGAAAGCCCACAGCACTGCACAGCCCCACACATGTCACACACCCAAATGCATCGAATGAATGAATAAGGCGCTTATATCGCTTTTGCTCAGTGGATGGGACATTTACATTAAAAGCAATCGGATGGACGCGTGGATAACGGCATGGTTGTGTGCAATCGGAGGGAAAGCTTCCATAATCCATATAGCTTCCATGCTAGCTGCTTCAGACACAGGGGAGGGAGATGGCCCGGTCTCGAGTGCGAAATAGCGCTTATGCAACAATTACCCTAAAAACACAAACACCTCAACTCGATGTCATTGTGAATAAGAATTTCGAGCGACAAAATAATTTTTGGAAGGACACTTTCACCCAGTATGAAGCTATATGTGGTAGCCGTCTGTGTCACACCAAAACTGGTGTCCTATACAATCCTGTAACGATCCTCTCTTGCATCTGGGCTGAGGCACTGCCTGCGAGTTGGCTCCGTCTAATAAGCAAATTTAGAACTTCCTGTTTGAGAGCTAGCTAATTTAAGACATCCGGTTGCCTTCAGAATAAAATAAGGTTATTTAATTCGTTAATTAAATAATTAATACATTACATTATTAGTATTATTGTTACATTACAGTTATTGTAAAGACACACATTATGTTCCTGTGTAAAAATAAGTAATTCAATATATCTAAATGGATAAATGCTATTCACTACAGTGCATGGACTTTATAATGTGGAAATAATACTTCTGGATTTGCAGGCCTGGCGCCACGGGGGGGGGGGGGGGGGGGGTAAAGGGGTGTTTGCCCCCCTAAATCAACCTCTCTGCCCCCTTAGATCAAAAGTGGAAAAAACTCAGTGATTTATCCACACATCGCTCTGTGTGTGTGTGGGCGTGTGTGTGTGTCGCGTCGCCCTCCAGCTGCAATTGCGAGTGTGCGCTGTGTGCAGGGCACACTACTGAGTTTAAAAACACAGCTGAAACATGAAGTGGCGTCTGTCAACTCCCGCAATTTCTTTCTTCCCATGTTGCGCTGCAACGACACTGGGATGAGGTCCCCGAAGGGGGCCGAAATTCTAGTCTTCATAATAATAGGTCCTCACTAATAATGGCGCAATTATTTTCTACTCGGTCAGTGTCTCATATAGGAGGGCTGTAGTGGGCAGTTCAGAAAAACAACAAATTTGTTAAACATATTATAGTATCTATCATTAAACAGAAGTTCTTGCAGACAAGGCAATGTATTATGTAATGGCACTTTAAAAGCCTGTCACACGCCAGAAATAGCCTAGATATATCTACAAGCCTGCGTTGCAACCGGCACCTCGTTGTGAGCTTGCCAATTTCTGCGGGGAAGGCCTCAGTTCTTCATTTACACGACACCGCTGTCACTGGTGAGTTAACCCATTCTGACCTGAGATCAGATTCATACGAGGTTTCCACTGGACACACACTGGTCTGATTAACCCATTCTGACCTGAGATCAGATTCTAAAAAATGTCAGTCGTTCTTCGATTTTTCAAAAATAGCAGACCTACAAGCTCGTATCGCGCCACTCGGTGGCGCGCTATGAGCTTGTAGATCTGCTATTTTTCAATAGCTAAAGCATAACATGATGCTAACACCAAAACGGGTTCCCGGTCAGAATGTGTTAAATTTGTTCAGTCCAGACGACCACAGTAGCATACTGTATACCTCGGCGGAGGATGGATAGGATCGCTGATTTTACGACGCTAATAAATGTTCCTCACAGTTTCCTGCGACGAGTGACAACATTCCTGCCTGGCCCTCTCAAAACAAACGGTGAGGGTTATACGAGTCGACGCTCGCTTGTTGGTGTTGCACGAGAGAGGCCACAGAAATATATAGCCCTGTAGTTTTTGGACACATTTAGAAATATAAAAAACGCGTGTTTTATGAAACAAGTTAAAAATGTGCGCCCTGGTCGCTCTGAAACCGTAAACTAATATGTTTTTTTTTGAGTGGTGCAACCACTCCTACAACCAGCAATGTCCGTGTCCGTGTACCTACCTGTTTGTTTGTTTGTTTGTATCAGTGGCCATGAGCACGAGTGGTGTGCGCATGCGTGAAATTGGAACGATAGTATGTGACTTATTGATACCAGTAGGGGGCGCCAGAAACAGAGAGAGGGGTAGTGCTGTGTTTGCTGCCTGCTAATGAGAGAGAGAGAGAGAGAGAGAGAGAGAGAGAGAGAGAGAGAGGAGGGGGGGGGGGAGAGAGAGAGAGGGGAGTTGCACCACTCGGTTCACACAGGTGTGATTTTTTTATCTACACCCAAAATGTCAAAATGTGTAAAGCGAAACCCAGGAGAATTGAAGGATACAGTTCTCGTCGCCCATCCTGTTCTTGGGAGCTCCGGGCATGTTGAGGAGCACCAGCTTGGCTTCCGAGGACTTCTTGATGATGACCTCGTTCAATCTGAGCGCCGTGTGCATGCGGCGCACGTTGGACTGGTTCCTGGTGGAATACACAACAGGTTGAAATCACCTTCACACACACACACACAGTCTAACAACATGCTAAACCATCCCAGATCCAAAGAGTCCTAATGATAAGGCTATGGGGCAACGTCATATGAGACTGGATATCATCTGGTCATTTGGATTCATACTAGTTTTAATCACGTATTGTGTAGGTAACCTTTTAGTAGCTATTTAAAAGAAATAGCTACGATTGCTCAACTTTAAGATCAGCTATAGGGCATATAGCAGTGGTGGCCATTTTGTGGCGTCACAGGTAGAAAACCCATAAAGTTTTCCCATAGAGATTTCAAAGAAAACACACCCGTGTGAAGTGAGGCGTGCTCTTATCAACGTACATCATCATGACGTAACACGTCTATTTGCTCAGACACACATGACGTATAAAAGTCTCCATTCGTTGTCAATGGGAATTTAATTTTGTTTGTGTGTAAGATGAAAATCTACACTAATAGCTGAATATAGGAGGGGCTATCGCCCCACACAACACATTTTATACCTATAGAACCAAGCAATCCAGGCTCCTGGTGAAACATGACCATAAATCATTTGATAAACACGTATACAGTACTATATGCTTATCACCCAGCCAGCCCTAAATGATTGTATTATGATTCAAAGCGTCTTTCAGCTCCTAAATCGTTAATAGGGTGATGGAAGCTCATTGACACATTAATGACCTCATCCTCCACATGCATCCATGTGACTGACTGGTTAACTGACTGGTTAACTGACTGGTTAACTGACTGGTTAACTTGGTCCATATAGTATGAGAATGTATGAGTTGGAGCTTCATATGGACTTCAATAATACTTACAGGTTCTCCCACTCACTGCAGCATGGCGAGAAGAGAAACACATGGTCACATCAGTGCCATACCAAACATTATGCATTGCAGCTTTACATTTCACAGATGGAAGAAACTGCAGCCTCTCAACGTTAATAGCATTTGTACTAGTAGACACCAGTGTAGCACAAAAATAATGAAGTCTGTGTGCTTGACTATTTATAGGGGTTTGACTGGATTAGCCGTAACTCAGAGAGTGTACAAATGGAACCAGGTTTGGTTCCATTTGGGTATATACACTCTCAGAGTTAAATTAAACATAGATTTTTTACAATTATAAATTGGGTTCCCAGAGATAGAAATCCCATTAAATCGAGGTCTGTCCGTACTAGCCCTAATGCATATCAAACTACGGGTCCTTGTAATGGAAAAGAATGGTTGAAAATCACTGCTAGAAGTCTAGAACCGTGAAAGTCTTACTCATGGGAGGGGGGGTCCTTCAAACGGTTTTCAAATGGGGGGGTCCGCGGATAAATAAGTGTTCATTTGAGGGGGGTTTACCGTGATATGAAAACGTTTGAGAACCAACTGTCCTATAAACATAAAACTCACGGCTTCATGTTGAAGATATCTTTGATGCCCTCGGGCGTGGCTGCGCCGCCCCCGCCCCCGCCGCCGCCGCCCGGCGGCTTCTTCTTGGGCGTCCCCTCCCCGTCGCACTTCTCCGTCCAGGTCATCTGGACCTGCTCTCCGGGGCTCTGGGGCTCCGCCCCCCCTGTGGGCGGAGCCCCAGGGGTGGCGGCCGGGGTGGCGGGGCTGGCCGGAGTGGTGTTGTCGTGGATGAGCTGCACCTGGAAGGAGGAAGGAGAAGAAGAGGACGACTTTGACTGAGAGATGACGACGACGACGAAGATATAGCTTGATGAGCGACGAGAGACGAGAGGAGAGATGGTTGAGAGTGTGTGAGCCAAAGTCGAGGTGGTGGTGGAGAATGCGGGCGTGCGGGTGAAGTCGACCACATGTGTGTGTGTGTGTGTGTGTGTGTGTGTGTGAGAGAGGAGAGAGATGAGAGAAGGGGCTAAGATCAGATTCTAAAAAGTGTCTTCTACATCCTGAGAGTTTTCTGAAAAAGCTGTGTTTCTATTATGTCAGTCGTTCTTTGATTTTTCCAAAAATAGCAGACCTATACAAGCTCGTAGCGCGCCACTCGGTGGCGCGCTACGAGCTTGTAGATCTGCTATTTTGTCAAATAGCTAAAGCATAACGTAACGCTATAACACCAAAAGGGGTCCCCGCCGGCCCAAAATGGATTAAAAGCCTGATTTATATACTTTGTCGCGCGCCGGATCTCACACAACCAAAAATTGGACAAAATGTAATTTTATTCATTAAAAAAAAGGTTACATAGTGCCGTTTTAAGTTTAACTAAACTATGATATTAATAATACTACTAATACATCATAATTGCAGTTGCAGTATATGAGGTATAATATGAAACAAAAATCACACCCGTGTGAAGCGAGTGGTGCAATCCTCGCGAGATTGTGGATCTGCTGCTTATATAATTTGTAATTAAAAGGTTCTTTTGAAATAACCTCTAAAGTGAACAAGATCTTGGAATAACGTGTTCCTGCCACGCGCTATACGTCCAGCCAGGGAAACCCCCCCACCCCCCACCCCCCGTCAGGTGAAAAGAAGCGGCTTGGACTCCTCTCATGCATAGAAGGAAACATGAGGTCAGTCCGTTGCTCTCCCCAGGTTGGCGGAGGGAGTGTATAGAGCCCCAGGATTATACATTAGATAATTGACACAGGGGTGAAAGAAATGGGTTTACAAAATCATGGGCTAAAAATGATTGAGTTAAAGGTATATTCAGTGATTTCACTTAATTCAAATATCACTTAATTTTTGTGATAATCCTCCCTACTATAGAGTGTGCTGACCATATAAGGAGTTCCTCCGTGTCCCCAGTTAACCCCTGGGGGTCAAAAAAACCTTAGGTTTCATTTTTGGCTCTCTATCCTGATTGGATGAAAGGCTTAGGTCCCACAGCCAAAAAAAAAGGTTTTTTGAGTGAAATCACTGAATATACCTTTAAGAACATAATGAAATGAACCAGATGATAAACAGAGTCATAAATCATATATACCTCCTCTTCAGGCTTCTCTTCCTTGCTTCCGCCCGGTGGGTCCTCGGTCACACTCAGCTGGGTGGTGACGGCGGCCGGGTTCTTGCGGCGGATGGACCCGCGGGAGGAATCCGTGATGCTCTGGATCTGCGCGGCGGCAGACAAACGAACGAGAACACAGGATAAAAGGGTTGTTTTCGTCGACTAAAACTAAGTCGAAAAATTTTCGTCTACGTAAAAGTAAAGTTCATAAATGAAGTTCTGCACCTCGGTTTTGGAAAGGAAAACCTCCCATAGAGCAAAATATTTCGCTCACTTACTTAAAGAACCATGGTTACTAAAGTAACCTCCATGTTTTCGTCGACTAAAACTAAACTTTGACTAAACTTAACTAAACTAAACTAAATGACAACTAAGCTACGATGACTAAAACTATAAGACTAAATATACTGACAATTTCGTAAACAAATAAAAACTAGGCTAAAATGTTAGGAAGGGACTAGTGGACAAGAGATCAAGTATAAGTCATTTTACACTTGGTTGCATCATGCTGAAAATAGCAAGATCTACTGTGCTTGTAGATCGGCTATTTTGTGTAAAAACAGTCCGTATGACGGCATCAGTGCCCACCAAAATACATTTTAGTCGACTAAAACTAGACTAACACCAGGTGACTAAAATGTGACTAAAACTAGATGAAAACTATTCCAAAGACTATGACTAAAACTAAAATCAAAAACAACACTGCGGAGCACTATATCCACGTTTTTTCATTCTATGACTTTTGTTTTTGCTACATTTGTAACCACACTGCTCTGCTATTTCTGTCTCCATAAAAAAACAGAGACATTTGAAAACACTATGCTGCTGACCCCATTTTGTTTTCAAAATGACACCCACAAATTGGAAAAATTGGGTGGGGTGCCCACCCACCACTTATTACACTTACAGCACACGCGTTCTTTAAAGGTTCTATACCTTTGAGTTGGCGAAACTTTAAAGAAGATCCAAGGCAGCTCTGTGCAGTTGAGGTAGAAAAATCCTTTATTTCATTTCAGTTCTATAGTTGAACGAAAGTTGCGCTTTATGGTAGAAAAGGTCAACAATACTATAACAAGTGTGGATTAATTTATTTTAATAATGTGTGGCCCCCCAGACCACCAACAAAATGACCGGAACTACTTAATATTCAGCTTTAAAATTGGAACTAACCCTTGAAGTCATCAGATGGATTTTTTTTTAATGTATACTTTCATCATTTCCTCATGGCCCACCAGTGGTGGGCCCCGTCAAGTCAAAGCAAAACAAAAGTCGAACCAAGTCGAGTGAAATCGAGTGAAACTCTGAAATGCACTGCACAGAAGAATTGGCACAGAGTTATAGACACCCAAAGAATCCTTAAGATAACCTTGAATAAAACGATGTCTTTCTCTTACCTCTCTCTCACGCTCGGTCTTGGTCAGGTTGATCTGCTTGAGGATCTGCGAGCGTTGCTCCATCACCAGGGTCTTCTCGTAGGTGTAGGCTGAGATATCGCTGTCTTGCTACAGAGGAGGGAAGACAGATATATCATGGGCCCATTATTTCTCTTATCGAAACCCTGGAAAGACAAAAAACATTGGAAATAGTCAAAATGCCAGAGCATTCATCTGAGCATAATGCTCTGTGATAAAGAGAACTGGGGGAAAATGGATGTGAAAATGCCAACGCACAAAGCACTTTTTAAGCAGTCAGGCGCCCTGCGTGACTTTCCTCATATTTTGTCTGTTCGGTGTTCTCTCCAGAAGTCCATTTGATCAATCTGATCCGTCTGCCCTCTGAAAGAACTCCTTCGGCAACTTATCAGACTTAAACACCCATTATTTCTTGTCCTGTGTTAACCCGGAGCTTATCATTTTGGCTACAATGTAATGGTCTCCCTGGGAATAATCGTTGCTCACAGAAGGTAATGTAGTTCAATACAGTCAAAGTCGAAGTACATTAATCTCTCCAGGTAGGTACAATGAAAACAGCCATTCAGTTGTCAGTAGTGCTATTATGGGGTGGTTTTCTGTGAATGTATAATGCTGTCTGCGCGTGTGTGCGTGTCAGAGGAACGAACGCATCATTTTAGCTATTGAAAAATAGCAGATCTACAAGCTCCTAGCACGTGTGAATGAGGCCTAAGTGGCTTCTTAGTCAGTAGAGAATGGTAAATGTTAATCATTACAAATGCTTTGAAAACGGTGAACAGTAGGGGTAGGGGACGATATGGGTACCTCACGACACTATATATGTGGCAAACCTCGATAATGATAATATCACGATATTCGGATTATCGGATATTAGGAGAGAAAATCCGATTTTTTTTTACATTTTTATATATCAATAAAAAAGACATACATGTCCAAGGCAACCCCGCGGTTTTGATACATGTCGACATACACGTCGTCCAAGGCCAAAATTTGGTTAATGCCATAGACTGTAAAAAATATGGACAAAGCGTTCCCAGGGTCTAACATGAACGTAAAATGAAGCCTGTCAGTCCTTGCAATGGAAGTCGCCATCTTTCTAGATCCGTTTTGGCCCAGCTGGCCATTGGCTGGCCCAGACAACGAGGCGGGACTTCCCCCCTTCTTCTCCGTTGGTTTTTATTTTGACTCGAGTGGGAGGGGAATCCCTATCATAGACTGTAACGGTAGCCACGCCCCTCAGAACATACGCAACTTTATGGTCATTCTTTTAATTAATGGGACCATAATTTTCCAAAAAGAATATTATGACATTAGAAATGAGACTTTAAACTAGTGACTGGAAGCAGAAAGTATTCATGACCATGTTTATTAAGGTGATACAGTCTAGGTGAAGTTGGGCCCAAATACATGGACTTCTATGGGGCTATGGGGTTTTTCTGGGTCCAATGACAGCGCCACAACAGGCCATTATATGAACTTTCATTTCCTTAGTGGCTTCACAAAATATCTGTCTGACTGCCCCCCTGGTTAATGCTCACCATTTCTACGACTTCGACCATGGCGTCGATACGCAGATGGTAGAGGAACGTGGTGAGGTCCTTCTTCATCTGGATGCTGTTGTCGTCCATCTGGGCCACGGTGAAGATGCGCATCTTGCACTTCCTCCACACCTGAGAAGCAAAAAATGCAACCGGTGACCACTCAGTGGTGGAAGAAGAAGTACTCACATCTTTTTTTTACTTGAGTAAAAGCATATAAATTAGGCCTGTCAAAAAAAATCGATTCGAGTTAGAATCGCGATTCTAATGCCGTCCGATTCAGAATCGATTCTCATTTTCCAAAAATCGATGCAATGCATTATGGCCTGGGTTTCTGCATAGTGCATTTACTACCAGCTAAGCTAAGCCTGCCAATTGTATTTATTTTACACCTGTACTAATGTATTGTTCTGGTATTGAGTGAGAAGAGATTTTGTAACTTTTGTACTGGTTCAAATTTGTGCAAGCTAAATAAATGAGACGTGTTCTTACTCTAAATTCTTACTTTAAATCATTCAGTTTATAAAACCTTTACAATTACACAAGCTTTTTACTAAATGTACTCTGCTTTCATGCCAGAAGACTGGAGTAGATCATGCTAAAATTCTATTTAATTGTTTTTAATAAAAATAAAGAAACTGCTTTAGAATCGAAAAAAAAACTTTTTTGAATCGAGAATCGGAAAAATCGAAAAGATCGTTTTTGAATCGAATCGTCACCCCAAGAATCGGAATTGAATCGTGGGACACCTAAAGATTCGCAGCCCTAATATAAATACTGCAATGTATAGGAATACTCTGTTACGAGTAAAAGTCGGGGGATTCAAAATGTATACTCGGTTAAAAGTACCAAAGTATTGGCGTCAAAATGTACGTAAAGTACCAAAAGTAAAAGTAGTAGTGCAGAATTTCAGTATCACTTGTGTGGGACAAGTGGGACGGGACGGTGTAAGCAACTTATTTCTTAAATGCTTTGATGTCATATTCCACCGTAGGCCTATTGTCTATCATTTTGTTATTAAACCCCTCTGGTGTCATTTTGTTTAAAAATGATAATTGGGTTGGGTTTGTAAATAAACCATTGATGTGTGAGCATTAGTGGTGTGATATTTTGATGTGTGGGTTAAAGTGCACGTCGTGACAGTGTATATACCTTGTGCTGGCGGAGGAGGAAGGGGAGGAGCATCAGCATGCCTCCGTCGTGGACGATCCACCACACGTCGATGTGGCCCTCGGTGAAGCGCTCGCCGTTGGACGGGAAGGCCGAGATGTTCTTGGGCACCAGCAGAGCCAGGTGAGCCGAGGTGGTCTCTCTGACCAGCTCTGAGACGAGACGAGACGAGACAGGGACGGGAGAGGAGAAGAGAAGAGAGGTCAGAGGTGTTCACACAAGTATAGCCTTGTTATACCCGTCTGTAAAACAGACCAACGAAGGCAGCGTTTACTATCGGTGAAAGAAATGCAAATGCCACTCCTTTCCATGCCATGCTGGAAGGCTGGAAACCCCCGAAGTCTCCTGAACTTGAACGCAGCATTGAACAAATTTGTTTAGAAATCCATGTCGTATACACAGCATCCCCACTATAGCTAAAGAGTTCTGGGTTGCTCCCCGGAAATAGCGGTGACGCTTTGAGAGCGTGTATAGATCTGCTATTTTTGTCCACATAAGTGCCCTCTTACGGGATTTTAGCCCCCTGCCCCTCTCTATAACACTCTCTGCACGTCCCTGGATATCAGAAAAGCTATCAGAAGAAGAGGACACAAATTATTGTGTCCTCTTGTGGTGGTGGGCCGGTCTGGGCCAAAATCGCGCGAAAATGCCCGGGCCGAATTCTTGTCCTGCAGTCCAGCCCTTGCACACAAGTAGGGGGTGTAACAGTTAATTGAACGAATCAATTTAATCTATTATATGAAAAAACTAAATTGATTTTTTAATAAAAGTCTCATTTTTGGAGGAGGAAAAACGTTTTCAAAGATTTTCTAAAATCTGCGGAAAAAAACTGTCGTATACTGTTGTGTGCCGAAGTATGAAACAGGGCCTTGAGTATGTGTAATTATTTGCATTATATAAAATAAAATAAATCCTGCGTCAATTCATCAATGTCATCAAGTGCTTCTTGATCATTCAATTCATCGAAAAAGGACAAACAATCGCTAAGAATACTAGTATCGATCCATATGGTTGCAGCCCTACACACAAGTTCAACTGTACACTAACTATACACACACTAACAATACAAGGGATTTATATGCATGAATGTTAACACAGCTGGGGTATTAGTGGGACCACAGCGGCAGCAGCTTGTAGAACTAAACCAGGCAGCTGTGTGCTGGAAGGTCTTTGACCCTGGACAACCTCTCTATACTCCCATTTAAAGACACTCCCCTCCGGCTCCGGACGGCTCCACTAAAAACCCGTGGGAAGGAGAGACCTCTAATGAGAAGTTTCCCCCTCCCCCCAAGTGAGGCCATTTTCAGACTTTGTTCTGAATAGAGTATAGACTGTTAAAAACTGGACCTAGTTCTATATGCCCATAACCGATGCCACGTTTTTGGGGTTTGATGCCCGTTCTCTGATTTTGGAGAGTCGTAGGCCAAGGTTTAGCATACAGTATAGCTTACCGATGTTTTGACTTTGACTCCCGAGTTTCACGTCGATTTCCATTTGAGAACATTTAATTTATAAATCAATAGCTAAAATAAAACTTTGATATAGAGAAAAAAAAAGAAAAAAAAACATAATATAGAAAATGAAACATTGAACTTTAATTCAACAATGAACAAGCAAACAAGTTTAAATAGAATACATGTATATAAACTAGACTTTATTTTATTTAACCACCTAAACTTTAAAATTACTGGATTTCTGATTTTTTTTAGAATCTGATCTCAGGTCAGAATGGAAAACTGTCAGGATGTAGAAGAACATTTTTAGAATCTGATCTCGGGTCAGAATGTGTTAACCGCCACGCCACGGCCCACAGCTTGCAGGGCCCTGTGCGAGACCAATTCTCTAGGTACAGTAGAGCTGTTGCCTCCATCGAAAACATAATTCATAGGTCACCGATTTCAACGTGACACAGGAATTGTAACACATGTTTTTGGTTGTCCGACAGTTTCTCAAAAACAGCAGATCCAACGTCAAGGAGAAAGCCTTATAACGCTATAGCCCAAATTCCAATACCCCAAATCTCGGCCACTCGTTCACTCACTATACTCTTACTCGCTCAGTCCAGCATGGTGGTGGTGGTGTTACTGTGAAATTGGTGACCTGCTGAAATATGTGACAATCGCGTAAAGACAATCACATAATGTTAGTGTCCTAATGTAAATTGTTGCAAGTTTGTCCATTAGCAGAGTTCAACCTATAGCAGTATTTAGTCCACGTTTTTTAAATACTTCTATGTAAGTTTTGTGTGAAGTTCACGAGATGGTCACATATTTCGGCAGGTCATACCAATCCCACCATAATTTGCCATGCATGCTGGAGTGACCAAGTGTGAGTGAGCGCGAGTGTGGCAGAGATTTTGGGGGTGTTGGGAATTTGGCTTATGGGAGCAGCAGCGGAGATAGCGCCATAGTGCTAGTGCTTTTGATTTGGTGTAGCGAGCCAGCCAGCCAGGGCCCTCGGGAGGGGAATTGATTCGGCACGGCATCAGCCGAGCAAAAAGCTATAGCTCTACTGTAGTGTATAGTGTGTAGACCGGAGGTTATAATAGTTAACTAAAACTAACTAAAAAAAAAACGAAAACTAGAATTAAAAAAAAACATTTTAGTTAACTGAAACTAATAACAACTAAACATAAATTAAAAGACGATAACTAAACTGAAACTGTATTGTGTGTCCTGACAAAACTAACTGAAATTATAGACAAAATACCCTTAGTATTTATTATTTAGTTTTTATCAATATCTAGACATGCCTTTCGGATATTTACAATATAATCCTTTTAAATTCATTAGATTAATTTCCTCATTTCTCCAACAAGTTTTACGGCAGTTTTCAGCACCGTATACGGCAGCATGTAGCCACGCTAACCCCTTACCCTCAAATAAACCAAAAGTACGAAAAAAAACTAAACTAAAACTAAGCATTTTCACCAAAAACAAAAACTAGCAAACCCACTCTAAAAACCAACAAAAACTAACTCAATTAGAAAAAAAACATGTCAAAACTAACTAAAAACTAAACTATAATGAAAAAAACCAAAAACTATTATAAACCTTTTAATACTATAGACCCACCGATAAAGTTCCTCCACGTCTGGTGCTCGTCGGCCTGCTTCCAGTTGCGCGGCCAGCTGACCAGCACGGCGTTGTGCTTCAGGCCTCCCAGGCCGCTGGCCTGCACCAGGTGGGAGGTGGCGTCGCGCAGGTTGGACGACACCGTCACCTGACAGAAGCCTTTGACCTTCTCCGTCTCCATGAGTTTACGCAGTGCCTGGGGGGGGGGGGGGGGGGGGGAAGTGGCCTTAAATTATGCAGGTATAAGTATTTGGACGACACCGTCACCTTCTCCGTCTCCATGAGCTTACGCAGTGCCTGGTTCCTTCCTTCGGTCCTTGTATATGTTTGTCTCACTGTGATGCTTTTCTGTTGTTTTTCTGTATTGTGTCTCAGTTGTTTTCACTGTTTGTACTTTGTTTTCTCGCTGTTGTTTTTCTGTGTGGTAGCTGTAGTGCATTTGTTTTTATTTTCTCCTGTTCTCCAGCACTTTGTAAACTCTGAGTTTTGAAACGTGCTATATGAATAAAGTGGATTGGATTGGATTGGTGGGGGGTGGGGAGGGAGGGAGAAAGTGGCCTTCAATTATGCAGGTATAGAGCACCGAAGTCCTGACGTAACTCGCTCATCCCTTCGATTCCCCCTGGTTCGCGGAAGTGATTTCTCTATGGAGAATAACATGGGGTTATCTTAATATCGTCTACTATAATAAGCGTTGTGGTCCAAAAATAAACAAGCTGTCTCGGCTGTTATTGTCAGGGAGGTGTCTTCTGTATCAACAGTCAGTCACTCATATATGATACAAGCTGTTAACAGTGGTGTGCACACGTATAGACACTATAGTGGTGCTGGAGCACCACCTAGTGGTGGCCTCCGGGACCAACGTCCCCCCTTTTTTTTTATAAGTCTTTCTTTGTACAGTGTTGTTGTTCTTGTTTTGTACAGACAGTGTACAGTATGTGTGGCCCATGGTGGCATCGATCAATTCTGGATTAAAAGCTTCTAATATATTATTTATGCCCCAGAATCTATAAATCTCACACACTATTAAGGCATCCGGTGGTTCCACGCACCGCACAAGCTGGTGCCCTTTTTTTCTTTTTCACTTGAGCACCTGCCCTCATAAATGCACGCCACTATAGGCTGTTAACCAATCAAATTGCTAGTCCCTACTTTGGGCTTGTCGTCATAGGCAGAAACATGTGTCGGAGTGACATGTTTTGAGCTATGTATAGATCAACTATTTTGTCATCATGCGATAAAGTATATAAAATAAGTATAACAATATCAATTAGGTGGTTTATTAGGTTGTGCCATCAAATTAAAAACACACATTGTGCTACTGTGCTACAAGCTCGTAGCAGCTTGTATAGGTCTGCTATTTTTGAAAAATCGAAGAACGACTGACATATAGAAACATGGCTTTTTCAGAAAACTGTCAGGTTGTGTAGAAGACATTTCTTAGAATCTGATCTCAGGTCAGAACGGGTTAAATTAAATACGAATATTACATTAGACTGAAGTTATGGGGGTATACAGTACAACATCCTGGACTATTTGGTATACCTTCTCGGCCTTCTGGGACTGTTCGCTGTTCTTCAGGTAGGTGCCCTCCAGGGCCGTGCCGACGATGGTGAGGCCTTTGCCCGCCTTCAGCTGGTTGGTCAGCGAGAGCAGGCGGGGCTGCTCCACGTTCTGCTCCGCATCCGTGTTGACGAGCACCAGCAGCTGGGGCCTATTTGGATAACGAGGAGGAGGAGGAGGAGGAGGAAGCAGGGGAAGTATAGGGAGCAGAGAGGGAGGAGGAGGAGGAGGAGAAAGGCAGAGAGAAGAAGGGAGCAGAGGGTGTGGTGAGGACCGGGGGGGGAAGAAGGCGAAGGCGAGCGGTGGTGGTGGTGGTGGTGGTGGGACGACAGAGGTGTGAAGAAGAAAAGGCTGGGTGAGCAGCGCGAAAGTTCAGGAGTTCTGATAAGGAGGAAGAGAGGCCAAGTGAGAAAAAAGGCAGAGGATAGCACAGCCGTGGGGGCGGGGTTCACGTGTTAATGTCAAGAGTCTCAGTGGGTTGGACGAAACACTCACACCGCAGTATAGGCTATACTGTACCGCGCAGAGTCAATGTGTATGTGTTATTCCTGGTCAAAATGTGTGTGTGAGTATAGACGCTTTAAAAAAAATACCGTATGATCAAGTATTCAAAACTATAACGAGTTACAATTTGCACTTTATTTTTTTTTGTAATATCAATGCCTTGCGATGGCGCGTTGACATTTTTTCCCCATTTAACCAAAAGTTTCCGATTTTCTAGAATTGTTCAACAGACATCGATAATAGTGAAAATCTACAAGGGTCACAAGCTTGTAGTAGATCGTAGTGTTTTCACAATATTTTAAATACAGTAAGTTGGCTATAATTCAATAAGTATTTACCCCTCTTCTTGGTAATGTACCGGAGTCAAAAGTGCAATATTTGTCTTTGAAAGCCATGAGTATCCAAAAAAAATACCAAATACTAGTACCAGACACTCAAAACATGTACTTATAAGTACACTACTCAAGTATAGGGTAAATGTACTCGGTTACATCATGGCCACCACTGAGCACACAGCGTGGGACGGGTTCACGTGTTAATGTCCAATCACAGAAACCCTGCTTAGACACATGACGGCTCCCTCAGAACCCATTTGAACGGGAACCCATTTTTGTGTTAGCATCATGTTATGCTTTAGCTATTGAAAAACAGCAGATCTACAAGCTCATAGCGCGCCACCGAGTGGCGCTCTACGAGCTTGTATAGGTCTGCTATTTTTGAGAAATCGAAGAACGACTGACATTTTTTTAGAACCTGATCTCGGGTCAGACTGGGTTAATAATCAGACCAGTGTGTGTCCATGTGGAAACCTCGTATGAATCTGATCTCAGGTCAGAATGGGTTAATGGAAGGCGCATGGCTGAACATGCAGGGACACGTTGTTGTTGTTGTTAATGTCCACGTTAATTAGACGCAACGAGGCAACACACTCGCCGTGTGGTGCACCTGTTAATGTCGACGGCGGTGTGACGGTTTTAGTCTATTTGTGTTGCTGTGTTTGTTGTTGTGTATAGTCTCTTGAGACTGGACGTTTGACTCGCACAGCTTTTCAAATGATTCTGCCTAACAGTCTGTACATTGTGTGTGTGTGTGTGTGTGTGTGTGTGTGTGTAGGTGTATGTGTATGTGTAATGTGTATGTGCGTGCGTATGCGTGCGTGCATAATGGTATACTACTACTATACTATACCAAATGTCACCTCAAGCATAGTCAAATTTGAGAAAAGGATATTGTGACCTCACAAGAGAGACATGGGTGTTTTATGGTTAAAAAGATTCGGGGTCGTTATTACACTTAGTTACAGTTACAGGAAAAAGATCCAGGTCGGGTGGTCATGGTTATAGGATTAGGCATTAAACATAATACAACACTTTGTATTAATTAACCCATTTTGGGGCAGGGAACCCCTTTTGGTGTTAGCACTATGTCATGCTTTAGCTATCGAAAAATAGCAGATCTACAAGCTCATAGCGCGCCACTCGTATAGGTCTGCTATTTTTGAAAAATCAATTTTTTTTAAGAATCTGATCTCAGGTCAGAATGGGTTAAATGGCATTCGTCATAATAAAATCCTCAAAGTACAAGTAAAGAGTGTGAGAGCGAGTGCGTGTGTGTGTCCTCCATCATACCTCCAGTTCTTGGTGTGTGGTGGCTCTTCGTCCAGCCTCATGAGGGCGAAGCGTGCAGCGCTGAGAGACAGCCCTCGTATGCCATCACCCCACTCTTTCTCTGCCCTGTAACACACAGCACAGCAGCACCCACGACCAACCGTTATAGCACCACCCAACCACTGGGGGGCGGCGGTAGTGGCTCAGTGGTAGAGTCACATAGGAGGCCTTATAGCTATACAGTATGTTTCACCACTTTCAATTGAAACGGGGCCTCCACCCTCAGGGGGGGGGGGGGGGGGGGGGTAATGGTTGAAAAATAGTTAAATAGTAAATAGTAAAGAAAATGCATAGTAGACAATGACATAATAGCAGTATAAAATAAATACAGTATTTTAAACCACGCAATGCCATTGTGTGTGTGTGTGTGTGTGTGTGTGTGTGTGTGTGTGTGTGTGTGTGCGCATGTGTGTGCAAGTATGCGTGTGTAAGTGTGACTCAAATAGTACAATAGTTTGTTTTAGTATTTTCACACTAGTTCACAGACAACCTTTACGGTGCCACACTCTGAGGACCTCTAGTGAGTAAAAGTGAGTAGGACACTGGCAGATTTAGCTGTTTTCTTGGCAAGGTTTTTTAGTTTCAGGATTAAGCCCCCCCCCCCCCTCTGCAGAGTAGTGATGTGGTCTCTACATCTTTGGTCACTTTGACTTTAACAGTCCCAGACACAATGTGTTACAGTGGTCTGTGGCCAATTCTAGGTTCTGACAAGTTTCTGGTCATCAAAAGTAGGAATTGAAAACATCCCAAAAAGGTAGCACATCCAAAATTTCAAATAAATGGAGGACAAAGATTTCCAGATCTTTTTATTTTTTTTTAGATTTTATTGATACATTGAAAGTAGACAGACGGGAAATGGGGAGAGAGATGGGCCGTCGGGATCGGGAGTCGAACCCGCGGCACGCCGTCAGGCTGGCTTGGCAGCCTACAGGTGTCCAGACGGTTGAGCCAACCGTCTGGGCCTTCCACTTTCTTTGTATTGGCACACACACACCAACGCTTAGTGTTCCTTTTATTGGTGTGTGCCAATAATAAAGTGCTGTATACCTTTTGGGGATTTCTTTGGATTGTACTGTATACTAGATTTGGGAAGAAAAACATGCTCAACCTCTTTGTCTTATTAAGTTTCTGGTATACCGTCAGAAATGTTGCGCCACAAATAACTCAAACGAGTGCTTGTGTCGGGACTGCGGGGGACAATATTCACTCGTTTTGTGTGCTAGACATGCACAAGTCACGTGATGCAGTGTATCGTCTGTCTGTCTCCAAGCTCCGACTGAACGTCAGGCGTCAGTCAAACCCCCGCAACTCTTGGCCCTCCTCTCTATCTATCTCGCTCACTCACTGCCTTGCTCTCTCTCTCCCACAATGTTAAGTTACACCTATTTTATGTTAATAAACCTGGGTAAAATGTGCAGCGTTGGGAGGTAAAGGAGGAGACACTTTAATTGTGGGACGAGGAGAGGTGTTGTTGTTGCTGATTGTCGAGAGTAATGGCTGCGTGTGATATTGGACAGTCAAAACTATTTGTATCAACAAAATAATTATGTCATAGGTATATGGGGGCCTCCTATTTGGTCTTGAAACGGGCCTCCAGATTCCTAAGGCCGCCACCGCAGGGTAGAGTGGCTGGATGGAAACCGCAAGGTTGCCAGCTCGAACCCGATACTGATACTGACCATGATACTATGACCATGATACTGACATGACACTGCCATGATACTGACTACGATACTGACCATGATACTAACCATGATACTGACATGACACTGCCATGATACTGACCACGATACTAAACATGATACTGACATGACACTGCCATGATACTGACCACGATACTGACCACGATACTAACCATGATACTGACATGACACTGCCATGATACTGACCACGATACTAAACATGATACTGACATGACACTGCCATGATACTGACCACGATACTAACCATGATACTGACATGACACTGCCATGATACTGACCACGATACTAAACATGATACTGACATGACACTGCCATGATACTGACCACGATACTAACCATGATACTGACATGACACTGCCATGATACTGACCACGATACTAACCATGATACTGACATGATACTGACCATGATACTGACATGACACTGCCATGATACTGACCACGATACTAAACATGATACTGACATGATACTGACCATGATACTGACATGACACTGCCATGATACTGACCACGATACTAAACATGATACTGACATGATACTGACATGACACTGCCATGATACTGACCACGATACTAAACATGATACCGTCATGATACTGACCATGATACTATAACCACGATACTATAACCACGATACTGACAATACCGGCAACATTTTTGAATATGAATGAGAACCACTGGAATAGGGCATTCATGTGGGAGAAAAAAAAAAGCTGTGGCGATGTATTACATAACGCAGTAGAAAGAAAGAGAGGGAAGGAGGGAGCAGAGAGAGAGAGAGAGAGAGAGAGAGCAGATGAGTTGCATGTATGTGTATTAACGTTACATGTAGGTCTGTCAGTATGTGGCACACGTCCCATCCACCAGAGCCACCAGTCAGTGCATGACAGCATTAATATGTGTTAGGGTGGTAGTCAACATGTCTGCTGCCATAACGCCTGCTCATTGAAACCCTGCTTGAATGTTTAGACGTCTTTTACATTGCTCTGCTGCTCAACGTCCCAATAACGCATTTTCAACTAGAAAGATGTTGAAAATACATTATATTATAACGTCGCTGTCGGGGCGAAACCTTTTCAACTTCTAATGTTTGGGGGTTTTTTTCAGCACGTGTGCTTGTGATTAAATAATATCACATCCATTGGAACACCATCCATCCATCTTCAACCGCTTATCACGAGTCGGGTTGCGGGGGGCAACAGTTCCACCAGAGAGCCCCTGCAGACTTCCCTTCTCTCCAAGAGCAACATTAGTGACTTCCTCCTGGGGGGGGGGGATCCCGAGGCGTTCCCAGGCCCAGTGTGGAGATGTGTAATCCCCCCCATCTGGTCCTTGGTCGGCCCCCCAGGGGGTCTCCTCCCAGTGGGACGTGCAGCGAGGACCTCCCCTAGGGAGATGCTCGAGTAGGCATCCGAGCTAGATGCCTGAACCACCTATAAGCTGGCTCCTTTCCACGCAAAAATAAGCAGTGTCTCTACTCCAAGTCTCTCTCGTAAAATTATATTTTCCCCATTTAGTGAAAAAGTAACTTCTCTTGGACATACAAGGTTTCCACCCGCGACAGAGACGGCAGGTACGTGCTATAAAATGCCGCAATCTTTTTTTCAATCACCTTTCTTTCTTCTGTCATGGTGGCCTGCGTTAAAAAATCCATAACCTGCCATGACAGGAAAATATACGACAACCCAAAACAAGCAGTGGTGGGAAACCGCAAACAAATTGTCTCCTTTAAAACGCCGCCTGCACTGGGACTGATGGATGGTGTGGGTTTTCAAAGTTCCAAACTCAAACACACAGCCACACACACACACACACACACACACACAGACACACACACAGCTTATCCAATCTCTCCCACGGGCATACATAGCGCTATCCACTCACCCTGCGAACTCGATATACTTGTAGATGGAGCCGGCGATCACCATGGCAACGATGGCGTAGTACCAGGAGCAGATGAACATCAGACACAGACACAGACTCATCCCCAGGAAGGACAGAGTCCTGCAGAGAACACACACCGGGTCGATGGACGGACGGACGACAGACAGACAGACAGACAGACAGACAGACAGACAGACAGACAGACAGACAGACAGACAGACAGACAGACAGACAGAGACAGAGACAGAGACAGAGACAGAGACAGAGACAGAGACAGAGAGACAGAGAGAGACAGAGAGAGAGACAGAGACAGAGACAGAGACAGAGACAGAGAGACAGACAGAGACAGAGACAGAGACAGACTCATTAGAGAGCAGTGGTGGGGAAAAAGTATACTCACATGTTTTTATCTGCCATTTTCAAATAGCCAAAGTTTGTATAGGGCTGAAGTGGTTAATGTATGGTTTTTTATAATAATAGTGACGTAAAGTTATCAAATAATTGTAGTGGAGTAAGTGCAATATTTGCCATTCGGGTTTTGACAACACCAATTAAATCCCCATACTTAGTTGACACGATTCCCAAAGGGCGCTATAGACTATAACAGGCCTCCCTCCTATTTCGCTTCACACTTAAATATACCTCCAGCTAAAATAGTCAGACAACAAGCTTGCACAGAGTTTCCATTCTATCCATTTTTAGATAGGGTGTTGAGCGCAGAATGCGGAACGCTATATAGGGTTTGGAGTGTTTTAATTGGCTGTTGAACAGAACGGACCAGTGGTAGAACTTGAAGCGGGGTCTCCAGTTGGGAGTCCTCAGCAGGGTCTGCAAGGCACACGCCAGGTTCACAAACATGTAGCACATCAGGAAGAACCTGTAGGGGCAAAAACACAACGAAACAGTCTTTAGCCCATTCTGACCTGAGATCAGATTCATACGAGGTTTCCACTGGACACACGCTGGTCTGATTAACCCATTCTGACCCGAGATCAGATTCTAAAAATGTTCTTCGATTTTTTCAAAAATAGCAGACCTACAAGCTCGTAGCGCGCCACTCGGTGGCGCGCTGTGAGCTTGTAGGTCTGCTGTTTTTCAATAGCTAAAGCATAACATGATGCTAACACCAACATGGGTTCCCGTTCAGAATGGGTTAGTGTCACTCCACAAATATAGCCTTTTTTCGACTGAAAACATAATGCATGTACTGTACGCGTCAGTCAAGTCAGGCTTGACACAACCTTAACCCATTTTGACCTGGGAACGATTCTGCAAAAAAAATCTTCTAAATCCTGACTGTTTTCTTGCAAAAAGCTATGTTTTTCTATGTGTCAGTCGTTCTCAAACACTTTCATGTCACTTTTCACGATTCTTCAAAAATAGCAGATCTACAAGCTCGTAGCGGGCCACCGAGTGGCGCGCTACGAGCTTGTAGATCTGCTATTTTTCAATAGCTAAAACATAACGTAATGCTAAGACCAAAAGGGGTTCCGGCCCAAAATGGGTTAAACCTAGACTTCAGTCAACCGGGTTCCTCCAGAGTCTATTTGCTCAGACACTATATGACATAAAATTCTCCATTCATTGCCAATGGGAATTGAATGTTTGTGTAGGGCAAAGTTTGTGAACAGACGCCAAAAGCTGGATATACGAGAACAGATTCAAGTACACAGTTCTTCCTTCCATTATGATGCTATGTTATGGTCCCATTAATATGAAGTTCCGTTTAACTTTTACAGATTAAACATCGCACAGAAAGCGCAAGAATCTTAGCCGTTTAGCAGTGGCAACGGCTAAACGGCTTTTTTATGTTGATTTCTATACGGTTTCAATTCAGATGTGTTGTTCACAATGTATAACCTTAGAGCAAAAAGCGGTTGTGTGATAGTGTGATTGCTGCATCCTTGCAGATTTTAACCCATTTTGGGGCGGGAACCCCTTTTGGTTCTCACACCGATCTCACACCGATCAGCCTGCAGCATCACAGGAGTAGATTGCGATGCAATAACATTTATAACATTTTATCTAGACGGAAATAAGTGTCCCGGCTTATTTAAAACACTAACGTCTTACAGTTGCCCCCGCACTGTTGGGGTTTGTTTAATAGCGACATAGATAACACTAAAATAGAAATACCACATAAGAGAGATAATTCAGTGCTCACATGGAGAGGATGGGGGCCACCGCGTCCAGGGAGGCGATGATGATGCCGATCTCACAGATGCAGGCCGTCAGCAGCAGAGACCAAGTGGGCTCCCCGTTGGCCTTTCCATGGCCAAAGATCTGGGGACAAGACAACACTGTCATTTTATAGTTTCATCGTTATTATCGTTATTTTTATTGCATGCCAAAGGAAGAGTACACTATACAGATGCAATATTTTTGCTTCGAGGATGTCGACAGAGAAGGTCAGAGGGAGCTGCATTGTGTGACCAGTGTTGTTTTCGTCGACTATAAAACTAAGACGAAAAATGTTCGTCGACTACCTTTTTCCACTCACAAAAACGAATGGAAACTAAATGAAAACTAATTATTACTTTTAAGTACTTAGGGGTTCAGAGCAGTGCTCGAGTGTGGAAAAGAGTGTGAAGAAAACGAGTGCAGGCCAGTTGGAACCGGTGGAGAAAAGTGACGTGTGTTACGACAGGAAAGCATCAGCAAAAGAATGAAAGGCAAAGGTGTTTAAAACACGGCGGTGGTGAGACTAGCTGTTGTATGGTTTAGAGAGACAGTCGGCACTGCATGAGGAAAAGACATGAGGGAGCAGATCTTGGAGTTATAGCTAAAGAGGCTAAAATGTCGAGGTTCTCTCTGGGAGTATAACAACGACGGATAGGGATCAGGAACGTGTCGTCGCATCGTGTCAGGACAAAAGGAGCAGTGGAGTGTTGAGGGTGACGCTGAACAAAGTGAACAAACCAAGTAACCAAGTGTGTGAGACACACATAAGACTATAGCCTCTGTGCACCCAGGCTTTTATGTCCGTTCGAACCAGGGGGGCAGTCAGACAGATATTTTGTGAAGCCACTAAGGAAATCGGGATTTCCTGAAAGTTCATATAATGGCCTGTTGTGGCGCTGTCATTGGGCCCAAAAAAACCCATAGCCCAATAGAAGTCCATGTATTTGGGCCCAACTTCACCTAGACTGTATTACCTTAATAAACATGGTCATGAATACTTCTGCTTCCAGTCACTAGTTTAAAGTCTCATTTCTAATGTCATAATATTCTTTTTGGAAAATTATGGTCCCATTTATTAAAAAAATACCATAAAGTCGCGTATGTTCTGAGGGGCGTGGCTACCGTTACAGTCTATGATTGGGATTCCCCACCCACTCGAGTCAAAATAAAAACCAACTAAGAAGAAGGGGGGAAGTCCCGCCTCGTTGTCTGGGCCAGCCAATGGCTCAGCTGGGCCCAAACGGATCTAGAAAGATGGCGATGTACAATTCAAGGACTGACCGTCTTCATTTTACGTTCATGTTAGACCCGCGGAACGCTTTGTCCATATTTTTTACAGTCTATGGTTCGAAACCCCTCTGGAGCAGAAAGCACACATACAGGCTAGGGGCCCGCAGGCTATAGTATACATGCAGACTGACCCGCAGGGCCGGCACGATGCCGTCCTTGGCGATGGCCTGCATCAGTCGAGGGGCGCCCGTCAGGCTCTGGAGGCCCGCGCCGCAGGTGGAGAAGAAGGAGCCGATCACGATGACCCACGGCGAGGGCCACGCCAACGTGCCGATCACCAGGTTCCCTTGAACGCCCTCTCCGAACCTGCAGGCAGAGAGAGGGAGAGAGAGGCCGAGCGGTTATATATAGGAACTATCCGGGAACATTTATCTATAGGCATGCTCATATTTCAACTCATACGACTCTTATCGTGGATTCCCCGCGAGAGATATAATATCCTTTTCCCATTTCTGAATGGCTCTACGTCGGAGTGCAGCTGGCTGCGATTCGGAAAATGGCCAAAGCCTACCAGACCCTCGTATTGAACTGTACTTTCTGTACTGCCTTTCTTTTCTTTTCTTTTTTTGCTAACTGTTAATACAGTATTCAATCAATGCAAATTCCAACCGGGGGGAAAGGGGAAATTTGTATTTTTATTAATTTCCATTGTCGATTTGAATTGCCTGTTCATGCATTGTATGTAAACTTGTTTTAAAAAAATTGCTATACAAATAAAGTCTTCATTATTATTATTATTATTACCTTAATACACACCTGTGGGACAAATTATTACGGGTGTTCAATGTCACTATTAATCAACAAAGGTCCCTCGAAAAGAAATAAAAGTGGAGCACTACAATGTTCTGATTGATAATTGATAATTCAGAACACCTGGTGGTGGTCTGAATGCAGGTAGACATGCGCTAACTAACAGACTTACTTGTCTCTGAGAACCACTCCGTCGATGCAAGCACCAAACATGATCACACTGGACATGTCTTAGGAGTTCCGGATCAGGAAATTAATCAAATGGTATGGATGAAACAATACTTTTCTTTGACCCTCAATGAAAGCAAAAACAGAACAGAACACGTCATCTTCGGGCCATTATAACTCAACTTCCCATCACTTCCCATTCGACAAACGGATCAGCTCCCGTAGTTATAAAGCCAGCTTTTATATCAGCTCCAGCTCCTGTCAAGAATCAAGGCCTATACCTCTCCCCATTCAATCTGGAAAGGGTATAATTCATGCCTTCATCACTACTAAACCAGGTTAGATTACTGCAATTCCCTTTATGTATAGGACTGGACCAATCGGCTCTTAGGCGTCTGCAGCTGGTGCAGAATGCTGCCGCTCGCCTTCTCACCGGGCAAGAAGAAGAAGAAGCACGACCACATTAAGTTTACATGGATATATACCGTATAGGACTGTGAATATACTCCATTCACACACATTGGATACATTTTTATAATATCTGCTGCTACAAGTGATAATCTCTTACTTTAAAGTCTCTTACTTGAGACGGACTTTAGTTTTAACATAGATTACTTGACACTATAGACTGTAGCTGTTTGTATGTACATTTCACGTGCCTTTTACTCTGTGACTGGTATATTGCTGACAATAAAGTTGAACCTTGAACCTTGAGGTGTTCCTCATTTCTGAGAGACATGTGGCAGCCAAGTCTATGGACTTTTAATGAAAAAAATCAGCAAGCCCCCTAAAAGTCAACAGGCCCCCGCACTCGCGGCATCAGGCCAGGGACGGATTAAACCCCACGAGGGCCCCTGGGCCGGTAATCTTTGCAGGGCCCCCATAGCGCGCATGCGTGCAACATTTTTATGTTGGTCAGTGTTTTTATCACCTTTTTGACCTAAATTTAACAAAATAAATGGCCAATGAAGGGCCCCAGGAGCCCATTTCAGGGCGTCAAACCTATTACCTTACGGTCCAATTTCCTTGAAGGGCCCCTGAGAGCCAAGGGCCCCTGGGCCACGGCCCCACTGGCCCAATGGCTAATTTGCCCCTGCATCAGGCGGCAGCCACAGTGGGCACCCCTCACTTCACACAAGTGCGACTTTTATTTCATTCACAATAGTACATGAAAAGGGTATCTTTGAAAGACAAAGAGGTCCCGCACGCTGCATGCCAGGGCGCTTAGACAGACGTTCACCGGGACAGACAGACAGGACAGGACAGGACAGGACAGACGATTGTCTGTTCTGATGAAGGTCTTAGGCGACCGAAACATCGAACAAATAAAGAGCAACATTTGTCTGACAGTCTGCGGGACCTCCTCTTTGTCTCTCAAAGATGCCCCCTTTTTCATTATATACTCCATTGCCCTGCGCACCTGTAACCAAGCCTTGTGAGGTGTATGCATCGGCCTTTTGCTATAACATTCAATAGTAAATTACCGTATGCATATTTGATATTGCTGCGTTTTGTTATTTTGATATTGACTTTTGCTTATGTGGCTTTCTTACAGAGAGCGGTGCTGTTATACAACAGTGTAAATTAGACAGCTTTATAAGCTTCTCTTTTCTTTTTTATTTCAAAGGGTGGGTGTCTTATTTTCTCAGAAACTCTATTATGACCGCTCTGTCGCTGATCCAAGGCTTTATTAGGGATCAATTGTTCTTATATAGGGAACAACCCTGTCACTGTGATAGAACGCTGCTTTATCGAGTCAAAAAATAGATCTGTGTGTAATGCAAATGCATTGCTATAAAGCACAAAACATTACTTGTTTTGCAATTACCTTATTCGTGGTGTATTGACCTGTGTGTACGGCCACAATCATCATATTTATACAACACCTTGTTTAGTACTATTTTAAAACGACCAGTGTTTTACTTATTATGTTACACCCTACTGTACAGCAGTACAGTCAGTCAGTGAGTATAGGATACAGACAATGGAGGTGGTGGTGATGGCTGCAATAGTTCCAATGGGGATGGACTTCTGGGCATCACGCAGGTCCCCTGAGCGGTTGGAACCAGCCATGATGCCTGAGCAGAGAGAGACAGCGGAGAGACAGACAGGTGGATAATATAGGCAGGAGGGAAAGAAAGACAGACAGGAATTTAGCAGAGGTCATCACCACACCACTATAGAAAGGGGGGAGACCAGAGGTTCAGTTTGGGGTTAGATCTAGAGTTCGGACCGCTGCTTCAGTACACAATCCTCCCACATTGCAATGGAGATCCGACTGATATGCATATCTATATATGCCCATATCTGGAGATCTCTGTATTAGTCCTTAAGTCCTGGTATAGCATGAAACTTAACCCATTTTGACCTGAGATCAGATTCTAAAAAATGTCTTCTACACATCCTGACAGTTTTCTGAAAAAGCTATGTTTCTACGTCAGTCGTTCTTCGATTAAAAAAAAAAATAGCAGACCTATACAAGCTCGTAGCGCGACACTCGGTGGCGCGCTATGAGCTTGTAGATCTGCTATTTTTCAATAGCTAAAGCATAACATAATGCTATAACACCAAAAGGGGTTCCCGCC
>NC_137863.1:44719966-44817466 GCF_963924005.1 Protomyctophum bolini
GCCCGTGGGCCGACCAACCAACCGAACGACCGCTCCCTCCCTCCCTCCCTCCAGTCTGACAGAGCGAGCCACCTGACCGAGCGCTCACATGGACTGCTGACACACTTCCCAGCTCCCAGCCCGCCCCAACACAAGGCTGTGTGTGCTATACCGCTCAGCCCCATAGCCCTCCCCAACACAAGACAGTGTTCCTGCCGCTCTGCTGCAGTCCCGTGGCGTAGCGCGGCGCGGCATAGCACAACAACAGCAGCAGTACAATAACAGGCAGTAAAGAGATGGAGATCACGTTGGTTTTAAAAGCTTTGGGTACAAGAGGCGAAGGCAGGACACACAGGAGGGAGGGAGGGAGGGAGGGAGGTGGGGGTGGAGGGAGGGAGGGTACTGTACAGTTTACATTCCTAACAGTCATCGCCGGAAACTCGCCGTGGGTTGGAACAGTCACGTTGTCCATGTTCTTATTGGTGCTATTTTTTTTTTCCTCTCCTTTTTTTTTCTTCGACACAAAGATATGTTATGCTTTTGGGGTTGTTAAAAGTAGCTCAAAGGAAGCACGTCTACATCCAAAGGGAAACCGGTGTGGTGTTTCTAAAAATATATCACTTCCCTGCCGACGATTAAAAGCCCCCAAAATTAGGAATTATAGAACATTACATAGCCTGTTAATGACGGCATTGTAGGGCACAAATAACTAAATGTATAGCCTACAAGTTTGCAGGTTTTTATTTGATTTTTTGGATGTTTCTATGTTTTCTGATTTCTTTAGTTTATAATGACATGAATTTGGGTATTATTGGAAATGCTCATAAATGTAATGATATGGCATTTTTCTTGGCAGAACACGCAAAATGGTAGTTGTTAGACAGCTTGCGGTGCTTGCCACATTTCTTGCTGTATATAGGTCAAGGCATTTATATTATTTTTAGTAAAAAATGTCAGAGGCAACAACTGGCAATTGTATTATCACAAGCAAAAGTATAATATAAGTTTGTCTGGGAATATTATCTCCCCCCCCCCCCCCCCCCTCTGTCTCAAGGACGTGAGAGAAAACCTCCCTCTGTGACTCTGCTGCTGTTTCTCTCTCCTTGAGAAAAAACACGTGCTTGCGTTTCTGTTTAGCCTAATGCCACGGGACACGTGTTTGTCAGAGAACGGAACGGACTGCAAAGCCCCTGGAGCAGCTCGTTTATCTGACAGGTCTGACTTTAATCCGCCACCCCCCCCACCCCACCCGCCCACCCCGCATGCGGAAACACATGCAGCACATTTGAATGGCTTTATTTGAATTAATCCACTCAATTCAGTTAGCATAATATGATTCAATTCATTAGCCCATACAGAAGGGAACAAGGAGTGTCTTCCCCTTTCGTGGAGCATGCGGGCTATAACTATCACAGTATAACGATTGATAGAATCTATATCTCGCTATAATGGAGGTTGTTTGACACATACATGCACACACGTGCATGGGGTGTCGAGTTGCGTCTACGTCGATGTCGCTGAAAGACGAGACCTGTAGGTCCGTGACGACCCGCCGCGTCCACCCACGGCACTAGTGTCGCGTATCACCGTCCTAAGTGTTAGTGTCACACAATCCCCACGCCCCATGTCCATTGTCACGGCCCTTCCCTTGGCCTGCATGCATGTGTACTGTTTAAAGTTGCCAGTGACTCACTCTCTCTCTCTCTCGTACACCGTTTCCAAGAATCTGGGCTGAGCAGCTGCCAGACCCTCAGCTCTAGGAAAAAAGCACAGCTCTAGGAAAAGCCCATCCCTGTAGTGTAGCCCGTGTAGTCAGAGCAGGCACAGGTTACAACATGTGACCCGTAGGGGCCAACGAGGGTCACAGAACAACCACTGAACATAACGAAACACTGGTGGCCACTCCTCCCGGGCATGCATGTGTGCGCCCCCCCCCCCCCCATACAGCATACACACACACATGTAGAGCCAGATGGCAGACGTGTGACGTATGTGGACTCAATACTCCATATGTCTGGAGTGAGAGAGAGAGACGCCCCTTCTGAACTTGTAGGGAGTCTCGTCGTACTACTTTGTATGGCTCTACTGTATGTATGACCCCCTTCTTTGCACACGTGACACACGTACATACATACATGTCATGTCAGGTCTCATGTCATGAGGCTAGCCCTAATGCATGCAGCTGTTTAAGTTTCCTGCTTTGCCCCCCCCCGCCCCCCCCCCCCCGCCCGCCCTGCCCCGCGCAAAAAACAACAAACCAGAAGAGGACGTGCAGGCCATTTCGTTTCGAAACAAGTTTTGAAAGCGATCTCGGCAAGGGAGCACAAACTCGGTCATAGTGGAAATGCTATCCGACCGTGCTTCGTCCAAATCAAGTGTGCACTTTTAATTTGGCGTGGTAAGTAGGCTGGCCATCTATCTCACGCTGGCTGGTTAGAAGCACACATTGTACCGCTCGGGTGTCGGCCTCACCCCGAGATAACACCATGGCCCTCTCTCTCTCTCTCTCGCCAATGTCACCTGGAATCGTGTGGCCTTCATTATAATAAAATGCACTGCATTGCTCCAGTTATGACAAATGCAGTTATCATTCCGCACGTGATCGTCGTGGCCCAAGAACCTCAGAAAGGAACGGCCAAAGAAAACATAGTGGAGATGACTGACTGGCTGCCTATGTTTTTACAACACTCATTCATCTATTCTAGGTCACAAGGTTGCTCCTTCTTGGAACAGCATACTACTTATAGATGGTGATTGGGCCACACTGCGGCTACAAGTTAAATATTACATATATATACTACGAATTATTTTGCCATTGTAAACTGTGTACACGCCCTTTTGTTGCGTTGGAAGATGTTATATAGTGTAGTCAGCATTCTTTGTGACTAGTGGAATTGACTAATATCCTGCATAGCAGCCGTCAACGTTCACATCCAATCTTGTGAAATTTAACAATTGAATTGTCGTTTGGCAGTGAAAGTTTACAGATCTGTAATGAAAACTGCCAGCTCTCCGCTAGTGAACTATTATAATGGTGCTGATTGGATTTCATGTCAGTAACTGAAAGTTCCAAATTAATGTACGTCCCAAGAGGCTGATAGAACCTATGCTAACGATAGAGCCAAATTTCATAATTTCACTTTGAAATATAGCCTAAAAAGTCATTTTAGTCTGTATTGCATACAATGTTTTACAACTTCAATAGTGTAACCTAAACAAATTGATATAGTCTCTGTTGGATGTTGAAATATTTCCAGCCAGTGTAATTCTGTATCATATTTAGCCTATGTAGGCGATATAAGTAGGCTACAGCTACATGATACGTGTGTGTGCCTATACATGTGTCATAATACATATTAAATTAATGTTAATTTAAATGTTATTTTAATTTTTAATGTTAATTCATTAATATAATCATTGAAATGATTGTGCTTGCACTCAGTGACTTTAATCATTAGCAATTTTAGTGTTTTGTGAACCATGGGTTCTAAAAACCACCTGACCCACTGACTGGCCAAAGCCCTATGTCGCAGGAATCCCCGTGCAAGCCTGAGAGCTTTGCAGCATGAGACCCTGAGAAGAAAGATAGAGAGAGAGAGAGAGAGACACCAGATGATGCAGAGAGAGAGAGAGAGAGAGAGAGAGAGAGAGAGAGAGAGAGAGAGAGAGAGAGAGAGGAAACAAGGGGGTGGGCGGAGCGGGAGTGCCTGCCTGCTTGGGAATCACGCGCAGCACGTGGATGCCGAGGCTCATGCACGTGCTGCTGTGTTCTGTACTCTGTGCTGTGCTGCCTGGAAGCTGCGCAGTGAAGTCCTGTCCTAGTGTCCTGCTAATGTAATGTAATGTGGGCCATGCAAGAAAGACAGCACTGTTGCTATGCCAAGATGATGGTGTATACACTACAGGGCGTTGGAGGAGAAAAAAAACATTAACTATCTAATGATATCATCAATATCACTCCTATATTGTTTAATTAGAGCCCACTATTTATTATTGCTATAAGGCCATGTGAATAATTAATGTTAAGCGCAACTTTATAACAAATCACCAACAAGGTGAAAAACTATAGGTTAAGGTAGCATTATCACCTGGAATGAAGTATATAGGCTGGAATGGAAATCATCATTAGTGATATAGAGGCTAATAATTGGTCTATTAAAATGTATATAGGTTATGAGTCATCATGCATTTTACTTCTCCAACAGAAGGCTGACCTTCAAAGTCGTGCCCGGCCCCAGCAGCAGCATGAAAGAACCCAACGGCACGTTTTTCTTTTCTTTCTTTCTTTCTTATTTTGACTCACATTTATTAGAAGTGGGCGTGACAGCATGTCAAGCCCACTTTGACATGCCCACGAAGCACGTGTGTGCGTGTGAGAAGTGGACTACTAGTAGCATAATTATACTCTCGACAGTGTGTGTGTGTGTGTGTGTGTGTGTGTGTGTGTGGGGGGGGGGGGGGGGGGTGACCTTTGCAACTGACACAATCTCCACCGAGTTCAAAACACTTGACAGATAAAACACACGTGACGTGATTACAAAAGCACTAATAATAATAGGAGAATATTGATGATGATGACCTAGTAATAATTTAGGTCACTCATAACTTAACTGTACTAAGCCACAAGTGGATGTAAACTAAAACGTAATTACGAGAAGAAAAGTTTAATTAATAGGCTATACATGTGACTGTGATACTGACTTTCAATTGTAGTGTGCACTTTACATGTTGCATGTATGAGACCGGACTGAGTGAGTGCACCTCGGGTCATGCTTCACGTGAGTGTGTGTTGACATTCAGCGGAGTCGGAAAGTCTGGGAGGGAGGGGGTTCTGGGGGGGGGGGGGGGGGAGGACACACCACCCCATTCCACCACCCACTCCCACTCAAAGAACACTGTGTGTAGTGCGTGTGTGTGACGTGTATATGCAGCAGCAGACAAATGTACTGGCGACTGTCCAAGTGCTAATAGCCTACTGGAAGTTATGACGAGTCACTGTGGCTGCTTTGCATATAGAAGTACAGTGGGTGGGTGAATATAAACTACATTCACATTCATTCAACCCAAGGCTATACACAAAACGCATTATCTTCCATTCATTACACACACACACACACACACACACACACACACACACACACACGCGTTGTATGGACTATCACCAGTCAGAATGGCTGATATCCCAGCAGTCATTGCTCGTACAATTTATTTCTACCTATCTATTTCTACATACATGTATGGAACATCAGACTATATACATGCATTTTTATTATGCGTTTTTATATATGTTAGCGTGAATTGATGTTGGTAAAAGTACAATCACAATATAACTTTAAAATGTTAAACTCTTGTTGTTTTCCCAATAATGGTCTTGCATTGATTTTTGGTTTTTCTTTACAAAAAACAATGAAAGAAAAAATACAACAATACTATTCATATAGCCTAATAATATAGCATGACAATAGGCTAATTGTTAATGCTGTTAAGGCTAACACAGTAACACTATAATAATATGCTAATCATTTTGAGTCAGACTTCCATGATTTGTAATCCAATACACATGTATAGCACCACCAGCCGAATCAATAACCTGAAAAATGATCCGCTTATCTGAGGCTGGTGTATACAGTTCGGTTCTGACGTGTCCCAGACTTAAACGAAATTACATTGAAACGATCACGTCATTATATCCACGACGAACATATTCTGTAGATAATTCTCACAGAAAAATCACGGAGAAAAGCATTGGAAATAAATGATAAACTGACACTTAATTGTTCCATTCATTCTCTGTAGCAGTGAGTGCACTGAAATGCACATGTCAGTCATCAATCATTCATTCATGCACAAAAAGCACAAATAATACACATTACACAGATCAAGTCAAAATAACACTGCACAAACAAAGAATACTTAAGTTATATTTATGTTTACCTGGGCTGGAGTCCATGTCTGAGTCGGTTCTGTGGTCGTATGTCTCTGAGGATATTCTGTGATCAATCACTGGAGTCATGAACCACCGCCGGGGCTCAGAGTATACAGAGAGAAGAATCCCCCCAAAATTGTATTAACTATAGTGAACCAACCCGGTCAAGAACAAAAAAAAGGCAATATTAAATGGAAAAGGAAGATTGCGCACAAAATCGAGCAAATCTGTTCAAAAAGTCCTCGCACCTGCAGGCTAAAATGCCTATAATATAATAATATCAATTAAAAAAAACATGTATATCCTCCGTAGCGCGGTTTAAATGCGATCCTTGGCTTGCTCGTGTTGTCTCTGTGTGACTGACTAGAGATCTAATGATGTCTTTATGACTGGAGCAGAATAGTATAGCGGCTTCTCGGAATTAGGAAGAGGAGAATAAAGTTCCATTCAACACATCATCATCAGGGGTTGTGGTGCCACTAGAGCAGAGTGTGTCACACACACACAGATCTACGTTAAACACACCCACCGTCACACGCGCGCCGCCCACGCACGCGAACCAGCACGTTTTCAGGTGTCTATGAAATGTGACCAGCTCTGCCCTCCTTTCTTTCTTTCCCTTTTTTTCCCCTCTTTCTCCTCCTTGCCCCTTCAACCTCTGTTTGTTTTCCTACTGACCGGAGTTACCAGGAATCTCTCTCTCTCTCTCTCTCTCTCTCTCTCTCTCTCTCTCTCTCTCTCTCTCTCCCCCTCTCAATTCAATAATAGTCTATTTTTCTCTTTTTTTATCTCTCAATTCAATAAATAGTCTCTCTCTGTCAATTCAATAATATAGTCTATCTCTCTCTCCCCCTCTCAATTCAATAATATAGTCTATCTTTCTCTTATTTATCTCTCAATTGAATTCAATAGTCTCTCTCTCTCTGTGTCTCTCTCTCAATTCAATAATAATATCCCCCGGACCCCCCCCCCCTCTCTATCTCTCCCTCCTTTGTCACGCTCCCCCCCCCCCCCCCCCCCCCTCTCTCAAAACATTTCACCCCTCCCGCACTACGTTCTGTGTTCTCTCTATTCTCACGTTTTCATTGGCTCTCCTCGTGGAGCCCCCCCAGCCCCCACCTCCCCCCCAGACACTGTTCGATTGGAATGCTCTCTCTGCATGTGTGCGTGGCATGTGAGCTGTGTGGAGCCGCGCGCTTAGCTGTCCCACTGACACACATTTTATGCAAATCTACCCCGCACCGGGGCGAGGGGGAGGGACTACAGCACATGCAGAAGGGCGGGACTCACCGTGACTCCCCCGCCCCCCTCCCTCCCCCCTCTCGTCACGTTCCGTGTTTGACGCAATATTTCGTCGGCACGACGGTGCCGCTCAGAATATTAAATTGCGTTTTCGTTTTTATCGATTGATTGATTGAACACTTTATTAACGGTTTGGTGAAAAGCAAGCACAGGAAAGTAGCCTATAGGCGACAGTTCAATCAAATGCAAGGTCTGCTGCTAAGATGATTTAAACCCCCAAGTGTTTCCATAATTGGGGATACTCAATTAAAAAAATATGCAAAAACATCAAGAAATCAAAATCTAATCTGTGTCAACCAATTCATGGCGGAGTTCGAAAATTGTCTGGGAAAAGTAGAGAAGTGGAATGTGGGTCAATTCGGGGGACCTGCACTCTAAGACCTGTATGGGTTAGGTCGTTATAGATATGGGGAGGAGAAAACATGAGAGGAGAGGGGAGGGGAGAAGGGAGGAGAGGAGAAAAAAGGAGAGGAGGGGGTCCGTCCCACAGTCCCAGACACCCCACTGCCACACTGCCTTGCTGACTGACTGGTGGTGGTTCATCACCCACTTATTGGATTTGGAGCACACGTGACGTGATGGACGGAATGTCTTCTTGTTGACTTTCAATCCGATTCCAGTCATTTCCATCTATCTCTGACCTCACCTCACTGTCCTCCGCTCCACTAGATTAAAACTAATAATAATAATAATAATAATAATAATGATATAGGCATTCAGGCTATAATATAACATTATTATAGCTCTGTTTTCTACATCTAAATAAAAGACACATTCATTGGCCAAAAAAGGACCCGGCCATCAGCACGTGAAAAAAGCCGGCGCACCTTGTTGTATTGACACCGTTTAGCGAATTGAATGTAGGTCATTCTGCTCTGCCTTGGGGCACTATAGTATAGTCACGTTTAGAATTCACATGTTTTGGTTGCTATCTGTGTTCAATACATTGTTTTGTTTATCTCCACGGACATTAGCGGCTACTGCAGTCTGCAGCTACCGGTAAATTGCAAAGAGCTACATTGTGTGTATGAAATATAATACCCTGTGATTTCCGTTGTAGATTTAGGTGAACAATTTGCATCCAATTTCATTCCAGTGGATAGATGAAAAAATAAGATGGGAGGTTTGCTGTTTAATAAGTAATTCAACAGCACCTCTCCGTGGTTCACGTTGGCATTACTCCTACTACTTTGTACCCTTTAGTTTACAGTCTATGGTTTGTACCTAGGCTATTCATTGTCATGGGCAACCCGCAGGCACGTGCAGAGGGGGTGCTTTGGGGGCCCCTGTCACTTTGCTTCAAAGTGCGACCCCCGCCCCCCCACCGTTTTTTGGCAGGTTGTTAAAAAAAAGAAAATGAACCGTAGCACTTATCAGTATATTATAGGCTATACATTTTAATGTATGGCCTATTCATTGTAACATCTTGCTACAGGATGAAATGACTGAGATGTGTCCGTTGAAAATGTTATTGAAAATGGCGAGGGGGGCATTTTATATAGTAAAACAATATAATTATAGGCTATATAACTTAAAACTGTGTGGGCAGATGCAAAATTAAGGTACCAGGCCCGCACCATTAGCATAAAAGACATCCATTGTAGGCCCACTACATTTCTGGTATGAAATGGTCACACGAGGGACGGACTCTCCAAGAAGACCACCCACAAAAATCAGCGCATAATCTGCGCGCACACAAATGTAAATCTATAAGGCTTTAAGGGGGTGCTTGCAAATAAAACAGTTGGACTCCTAATATTCCATAGTATAGTGTCACTGTCATAGCAAAGAAGTGTCATACATAATCTGAAGAAAACCTGGAGACTAATTGGGTCACCGTTTTGCGTTTTAAAAGAACACTATAATGTGCAAAAAAGAAATTCAAAAATGTGTTATAGTCGAGGACATGTCATCTGTTCGCGTTGCCCGTTGTTCCACATGATCTCAGAGGCGACAAACGACATGACAAAAAATAATTCCTGGATGTACCTTATTTATTGAGTTTGTTATATTCACATATCTGAAAACCTGCATATGCGGGCGTGGGTTATCATGACGTCTATACACACACACACACACACACACACCTGTAGGCTTATTTTAATGGTGAATTCATTAATTAATTCCATCTCCCCATAGCTGTAAATATTTGGAAGGGTGATTTCAATATAATATGCTATAATATTCATTTTTTATACAGTCTACTGCTTTTGCTAATATAGCTCTAACACCAGCACCAAATACTGGATGTAGACAACAGGCATGCTCTCCATGTATGTACATCATATCAACATGAACTACTATGTATGTACAGCATATCAACATGAAATATAATGGCGTCGACTCGTACTGCGTTAGGCTGTATACACTATATACAGGCACTGGCAGCAGATACAATACCGACTTTTTGTCTCCACCTGCTGGCGGACATTATAAGCACACGTTGTGAAGAGTCCTTCCTACAAGCACAAAAAAAAAACATCACGAGTCTGTTAAAGTAGCGAAAATAAATATCTCTGTGCAATTTTTAGTCGTGAGATTAAAAGGAGAGAAAAAAAGTATTATTTTTCTATGAATTACACAACCAAGGGAAGCCTGGCTTGGATTATTGATGGAGATTATAATTTTCTTTGTCGCATTCCAAATTAAGCCAATAATTCGGAGGAATGCGACAAAAACAAAATAATCTGTATGAATTCAAGTTTTTGGTGGAGGGGGACAACAGCTCACACCTCCGTAACTGAAAATAAATGAGTTTCTAGGGCATAATTAACAGGCACCGACACGGGAAGAGAAAAACATGTAACCACCACCATCATCATCAGTTATTAAAATAAACACTCAGAACACACAATAATAATTATCCTCCTGAACAACTGGAACAGAAACAAACAAGAAAGGAAAAAAAAAAACTATACAAGTTCAAAATCAAAGTCATTACCTGGCAGTGAAACGCTCCAATCAAAACAATCTAAATGAAGTATAAGCCCCTCCCACATCACCATCATGCAGTGAAAATAGCAGATCTACAAGCGCACAATGCCGATGTATACTGCCTAAGCTTGTAGATATCTATTCTCGCGGTGCAACACCGGTACAGGTTGTGTATAAATTAATTAAACATATTTAGGCCCTAATTAACATATTTAGGCCTTATTATTATGCCATTTGTGAGAATGTGTTGCCTTTAACAACATGCCAAAGATAAAACTCCTCGCCTTTCTTTGGAAAGCGGCACCAAAATTCTCCTTTTCAGGATTATTTATCGGGTGGAAAAACCACATTATGTCCAAAGAGTAGCAGATCCGCAAGGACGCAGTTTCGAGCTTGTGGATCTGCTACATTTGTAGGGATCTGCTACCATGTGTAGGGCATTAATTTACAAAAAAAATAAAGAAAAAATAAACTTTAAAATATGGAAATAAGAGATTCCTGCCCCGAAAGCGACAATATTCATTCATGCCAAGACATAACCAACCAGTCTATGAATGGGAATAAGTGCAGACTTTTTTTTTTGGCTCTTACCTTTTCTCGTTCATTACCAAGATGAACATAAATAAATTAAATACAACGGAAAAAAACCGTCCAGAATGAAGGTTCAAGGACACACTGGACAGTCATCAAATTGACCATTACAAACAAAAAGGACTGCAGAGTTTAAACTGTTTTAGCTTCGGCAGCTAATTATCCAATATACATTAACTAGACCATTTATACTCCCTTGAAGATATAAATATAGTAAATATTTCTTCAGCTGTGCAGTTATTCAAGCTGGTTATTATAATCCTACATATTTAAACAGAGATAAACAAGTCACAGAGCTTGTGTTGATGTACAATAATGAATTATACATTCACCCATGTTGACAAAAAAGGCATGTAGGAAAAAAGAAAAAAAAAAACTGGGCTGACAAGGGCGAGCTGGAATTATACTTTGGCGAAATTAGTGCCATGTAAAATGTTTCTGCGTGGATGCCTTGTTTTTCTGTTTTTCAGTTGAAAATACAGCATTTTAGTCTTTTTAGCATCACTTCTTCATCAGCGTGAATGAAGTCTTTAAAACCTAGAAGCAGAGGTCTTCAATGTTTTTCAGGCCAAGGACCCCTTATCTGAGAGTTGAAGCAGGGACCCCTTATCTGAGAGTTGAAGCAGGGACCCCTTATCTGAGAGAGATGAAGCAGTTTGTGTTTCCACTGAAAATTAATCGGTTCAGAACGCTAACACATGGTTTGGAACTGGAACCAAAACATTCAGTGAAAAGCACCATAAAAGGTTCCAAGGATCTAGAACGGAACCAATTCTAGATTAGTTCAAAGTTCTTTAGGTGGAAAAGGGGCCAATTCAGTGAGGACCATAGATGGCTCGCCCATGCTGCTGGCTAATGTAGAGCGACATCGCCACGTGGCGACCATCTTGCTTCAGGTAGCTCACCCACTCATAACATTGTGTCTATGGGACATGTACTTTCTAAATAACCACAACTTGCTACATTTTTAACCACAACTTGCTACATTTTAAACCGATTTTCAAACTGTTTGGTTTGTTATAAACGTCAGATGATAATGCATACAAAATTCACTGTAGCAAGATTAGCCTGGTTAATAAACCAGACCGAATCAGCCGTTGGTAAAACAAAAATTGCCTGCCGGCGAATTACGGTCTGGAGAGGCTCAATTGTATACGCCCATTTCCTACACCAGAGAAATGGGGCGGCCAATCGGGACACGGTATGCAATATGGGCGGGCTTTGGTACAGTGACTTTCAATGCTTGAGACCTTTGACTGACAGTAGCTCTGACCAATTGCGTCAAAGAGAAAATGTTTCAACCCGCCGCCCTGGAAATTAAATCCAAGCTGAGCCTCCCCAGACTAAAGCAGTTTTACTGCCAGGAATGGTATACTCCAGGTTACTGTCGCTGCAATATACGACATACCCGCCTTTTGTTTTATGTGTTTAATCCGCCGTATTGTAATAAATAAAAAGAAACTCCGTCTTTGCCGCGGAGATAGAGACTAGATGGTTTCGTTTTGATGACGAAACCGGAAATCGTCACATGCTGTGGGCTGCTAGGGCTTCTGGGAAATTGAGGCCAATGCAAATTAATGGGGTACAACAACTCATGGAGACGGGTCTTGTGTGCGTCTTCCGGGTGCACCAAGATGGTGGATGGTACGATCGAATCATAACAAACCGAGGGACCTTTTTTCGCTGGATTTTCGCGGATTAAAAGCCCAAATAATTCAGCGTATGCTCTAAAGGTAATACAACAATCTCGGCAGTGAAGGGGGGTTGATTAAAATGCGGGTTTAAACCAGTCAAACTGCTAATATCCCGCGGTCTGTGCGATATCAGTCTGGTTTATTAACCAGGCTATAGCAAGCTGGCCACCGGTGAACGACGCCGGAGACTCCGCCTTGTGCCATCTATAGCCTTTATATAAGTCTATGGTGAGGACCCCCCTGTTGAAGGCCCCCTGGCCTAGAAGACTCTAGGAAGCCATGAGTGCACAAACAGCTTCAAATTAATACTCTTAACAGGATAACAGGATATGTGAGATGGGCACCAAGGAAGAGTGGGCACTTCGGTCTTAAGCCCTCCCTAACCGCACCAATGATTCGCCATGCAACTCGAGTTGCACGTAGTTGCATTGGTGCGGTTAGGGCCTAAAATTGCCATTATTTTAATCCAAAATAATATATTTGGAAATAGATTTTTTTAAGTAAAGTAAATTATATATGATTAGAAGGTCTAATATTTCTACAAAACCTGTATATCCAGTCATTTTGGGACATAAACAAGATGTTGTAGGATAAAATTAAGTCTGATAATGATGTACTGTGCCTGATCACATCTTTCAAATATTAGATGTTTTAACATTTTGGACAAAATAGGCAATTTTACATGGAGGTGACCTGAGATGTCCCTAGTGCCCACCTATATCCTGTATCCGAACTGCAGAGCGTGAAGAGGCCCGGAGTTTCACCAGTCTGGTTAAAAAAAAAATGGCACAAAAGAAACGAAAAAATGTATGGCACCATTCACCTACCCTGGAAACAACTTAGATTAAGAGGAGCAACAGCTTAGCATACTTAATAATAATAACAACATGCTGAATAATGTAAGTGACTCGACAACGTTAATAAAAAAAAATAAATAAAAAGCCTTCATCATGACACACACACACACACACACACACACACACACACACACACACACACACACACACACACACACACACACACACACACACACACACACACACACACACACACACACACACACACACACACACACACACACACACACACACACACACTTCTTAAGTGGCCCACCAATAAATAGATAAATAAATACCTCGTGTTCTCTGTGAAATGTGGTCAAACTAAAACGTCTCAAACACCAGATGTCTCAGGTTGTACCCGGGTACTCTTCAGAGGAAGTGTGATGTCTCTATCAGGTTGTACACAGGTACACTTCAGGTTCTACCCGGGTAGACTTCAGACTAGGCAGTGTGATGTCCCTCTCCGGTTGTACCCGGGTACACTTCAGAGGCAGTGTGATGTCTCAGGTTGTACCCGGGTACACTTCAGAGGCAGTGTGATGTCCCTCTCCGGTTGTACCCAGGTACACTTCAGAGGCAGTGTGATGTCTCAGGTTGTACCCGGGTACACTTCAAGAGGCAGTGCGACGTCTCAGGTTGTACCCGGGTACACTTCAGAGGCAGTGTGATGTCTCAGGTTGTACCCGGGTACACTTCAGAGGCAGTGCGATGTCTCAGGTTGTACCCGGGTACACTTCAGAGGCAGTGCGATGTCTCAGGTTGTACCCGGGTACACTTCAGAGGCAGTGCGACGTCTCAGGTTGTACCCGGGTACACTTCAGAGGCAGTGTGATGTCTCTATCAGGTTGTACACTGGTACACTTCGGGTTGTACCCGGGTACACTTCAGAGGCAGTGCGCGATGCAACCCAGCGCGAACCAATTTGAGTGCGTTTAACGTGCGACTGTGTCTACGGAGCTTGTGTAATGTACGAACGGCGGTGCTAATTTGATTTCTTAAGTGTGTTAAGACGAGTGCAACTATTGCCACGAGTCCAGGGTTTGCTCGAAAGTGGGTTAAAAAAATAAACGCTAATTGATCTACCTGGTAAAAACAAAAGGATTCGAGAAGAACCCATCCGTACGGTCGAATAATAATTTGGACGCCATACATTTACTGTATGTACGTGTGTATGTAACTATATGTATGTATGCGTGGGGTTATTGTTACTTTATGTACGTGTGTATGTAACTATGTATGTATGCGAGGGGTTATTGTCACTGTGTGTACGTTGTGTATGTAACTATGTATGTATGCGTGGGGTTATTGTTACTGTATGTACGTGTGTATGTAACTATGTATGTATGCGAGGGGTTATTGTTACTGTATGTACGTTGTGTATGTAACTATGTATGTATGCGTGGGGTTATTGTTACTGTGTGTATGTAACTACAGTATGTATGTATTCGTGGGGTTGTCTTTTTTTTCTTTCTTTTTAAGACTAGAGGAAGAAAATCTTGATCACTCTCTGGATGATCTTGCCACAGCCGGGGCACGGCGCCTGGAACTTGTGCAGCCGGCGGGCGCACGGGAAGCAGGTGAGCAGGTGGGCCGTGCGCCCGTGGATGATGTTCCCGTTGCGCGGCCGCACGCGGCACAGCTTGCAGGGCTCCGACAGGGCGTCGGCCCCCCCCACCTCCATCATCCCCAGGCTTTCCTGGCTCTCGCCGCTGCTGCGGTCGTCCCTGGACGTGGACGACAGCCCGGAGGAGAGGGAACCCCCTCCTCCCCGGCCCCGGCCCCTGCCACCCCCGGTCAGGGCGCATGAGGCCAGGGGCCGGTCGGCGGTGGAGTGGGAGGGAAGGATGATGGGGTCGGACGCCGCGCGCATGCAGTCCGGCACGTCCACGCCCTCCTCGCTGTCGGCGTCGCTGTCGTCGTCGTTGTTGCGGCGTGCCGCGGCGGAGCTGCGTGGTGGAAAGTAACATTTTGCTTAAACCCATTCTGACCCGAGATCAGATTCATACGAAGGTTTCCACTGGACACACACACTGGTCTGATTAACCCATTCTGACCCGAGATCAGATTCATACGAAGGTTTCCACTGGACACACACTGGTCTGATTAAGTACTGTGCTTAAAGGGACACTTCACCCTTTTTGCAAAAAAATATATGTTAATGACGTTTAGGAGCTTTAGAACACTTTCCTGGGGGTCTTTATGTGTGTAATATGTGGTTTTAGATATTTTAGATTGTAGCCGTGAGCCTGTTGTCTCTGATGTCATGGACACTGGGCTCACTTCCTTCCTGGACTACATGTTGTCTCAGTAAGACAGCTCTCCCCCCTATCCACAAGGAGGAGCAGTGCACCAAATAATTATGGTAATTGTAGTCCAGGAAGGTAGTGAGACCAGTTTCCATGACATCAGAGACAACAGGCTCACTGCTACAATCTAAAATATCTAAAACCACATATTACACACATAAATACCCCCAGGAAAGTGATCTAAAGCTTCTAAACGTCATTAACATATATTTTTTTGCAAAAAGGGTGAAGTGTCCCTTTAAGAAAATAATTGAGGTATTTGTATTTAGTCGAGTGTTTCCAATTTTCAATACTTTTTTGTGATGCACCGTTGTACCGGCCACATAATCTGTATCGGAACGATGTTGCCGGTATTGGTCAAATATCGGTATTGGTCAAATTAAACTGACATTAACCGATGGCAGCAGCAAATTAAACTGACATTAACCGATGGCAGCAGCAAATGAAACTGACATTAACCGATGGCAGCAGCAAATGAAACTGACATTAACCGATGGCAGCAGCAAATGAAACTGACATTAACCGATGGCAGCAGCAAATTAAACTGACATTAACCGATGGCAGCAGCAAATTAAACTGACATTAACCGATGGCAGCAGCAAATTAAACTGACATTAACCGATGGCAGCAGCCGATGTTTATCTGTTGTCGATATATAAGCATACATTTTGCATTGACTATGTTTGGTTATCTGTAGTCTACCAAGCTGTATAGATTCTGAACATTTAGTTCTTGCATTGAATTATGTATTTGTTTCTCTGGCACAAAAGGGAGAAATAAAAACAACAAAAACGAATTAAACAATATAAATCGGTATCAGTATCGGCTGTCAGCTAAATTGTTATTTTAAACATTGGTATCGGCCAAGAATTTCCATATTGGTGCATCCCTAATACTTTTACTTCTACTCCACTACTATCATCTCAGATGCACTTTTACTCCATTACATTTATTTGAAAACTTTAGTTATTAGATTTTGATAACTTTTTTACAGAACAAACATTAACCACAGTTTTTTTGTATCTCATTTCTTTCACCCAGTATTATTGTCTAGTGCGCTACACTCCCTCTGCCAACCTGGGGAGAGCAACAGACTGTCCTCATGCTTCCTCCAATGCACGAGGACGGGGAAGGAACCCTGGCCAGGGGGAGGCAGTATAGAGGGTATAGGGGGTAACAGAAAGGCCCTTTTCGCCAACCCCACCTAAGGCTATGGGCACGGAGTAACTATCAGTGTTGTTTTCGCCGACTAAAACTAAGACGAAAAATGTTCGTCGACTACCTTTTTTTCACTGACTAAAACTAAATAAACATGAAATAAAAAAACGAATCTATGATGACTAAAACTAAGACTAAATATACTGACAATTTCGTCAACAAATAAAAACTAGACTGAAATGTTAGGAAGGGACTGGTGGACAAGAGATCCAGTTTTATGCTGGGTTGCATGCTGAAAATAGCAGATATACAATCTCACAACGCGTCGCGGCTGCTGTGAGATTGTATATCTGCTATTTTCAGCATGCAACCAAAGTGTAAAATATGTCATTACAACGACATCAAGGCCTGTCAAGACACATTTTAGTCGACTAAATCAACTGTAGATTTAAGTCGACTAAAAACGTACGACATTTAGTCGACTAAAACTAGACTAAACACTAGAACATTCCAGGGTGACTAAAATGTGACTTAAAACTAAGTGAAAACTATTCAAGAGACAACGACTAAAAAAAGCTAAAATAGAAATTTGCTGCCAAAAACAACACTGGTCAGTGGACATCCTATACCTGCTAGAGACGGGGATGTCGGGGACGGACAGGGAGTGGACGAGTCGCGGGACGTCCTTGTACCAGTTCTTCTGCAGAGCCCAGCAGCGCACGCAGTACTTCTGCTGAGGTGTGTTGAACTTCCTGCACTCTGTGCACTGCCACGCATCCTTGAATGGACCACACACACACACAGACACACACACAGAGTATTCATTTTGACAGCAAAGTCTTAACTCTTACATTTAGCGCCAGCATTGTTTCAGTCCGTGTCACCTCCCTGCAGCCGTCCCATTCTGTCCCACTCCTGGTAGAATTACTCCCACTCCCATCCCGGCTCCCGTAGTTTTTTTTTGTTTTGGTCTGTGGACCACTGGTGGTCCTTGGAAGTACTGCATGTGGTCCCTGACCATCCATTTAGTAATAATAGTAAGGATTTGTTGATTTTTAAAACTTTCTTTCCACTGGAAATAGTAATAATAATAATAATAATAATAATAATAATAATAATAATAGTGAACTGAATGACCTGGCGACCTATGATGGCCTTGGAGTTGAAGGTCAAGAAATTCAACAGAACAAAGGGAGTTACAATCTCAAGAAGGGAAAGTGCACCGGATTGTCTGGTTGAGTCATTGTAGAGCGTCGCAGTCCCTCCCCCTTTCATGACGACACCAGGCCCAGGAAATTAATCCCAATGCATTTTTCCCATAGACATTTTTTAAAAGTATTTATTTAAAGACCTTTTAAGCGTCGTACGAAGCCAACTCGAGTCGTGACAAATCGTGACAACAAACACAATATTTTGGACCAAACAAATAATTACAAAGAAAAAAAACAACAAAAGTGTTGTAACCTGCCGCTTTGTTTGGCCCAAAACATTGTGTTTATGGTCATGATTTGTCACGACAAGAGTTGGCTTTGTCTGCGGCGTAAACGTCTTTAAATAAATACTTTCTGAAAAGTCTATGAGGAAAATGAACAGGAATTTATTTTCCAGTGTGATGTATACACATGGGATGCATGGCAAGTGTTACAAAAACAATAATCTTAGCCCATATCCCCACCCAACACAACAGTGGTCCCCAGCAGTGTTGTTTTAGTCGACTAAAACTAAGACGAAAAATGTTCGTCGACTACCTTTTTTCACTGACTAAAACTAAATAAAAACTAAAAAAAACCGAATCTATGATGACTAAAACTAAGACTAAATATACTGACAATTTCGTCAACAAATAAAAACTAGACTAAAATGTTAGTAAGGGACTAGTGGACAAGAGATCCAGTTTTATGCTGGGTTGCATGCTGAATATAGCAGATATACAATCTCACAACGTGTCGCGCGCTGCAACGCGTTGTGAGATTGTATATCTGAGAGTGTAAAATATGTCATTACAACGACATCAAGGCCTGTCAAAACACATTTTAGTCGACTAAATCAACTGTAGATTTAGTCGACTAAAATCGTATGACATTTAGTCGACTAAAACTAGACTAAACACTAGAACATGTCAGGTGACTAAAATGCGACTAAAACTAAGTGAACACTATTCAAGAGACTATGACTAAAACTAAAATAGAAATTTGCTGCCAAAAACAACAGTGGTCCCCAGGTTGATTCTAAGTAAGTCAGGGTGGCGGTCCCTGGTTCACAATCAGTTGAAAACCCCTGCTCTAATGTTGACCTACCTGTGTGCAGATCTCTATGTCCGTGTCGTCACTCAGGCACTGGGAGTCCTCATCTGGCTCGTCGGCCATCTGGAGACAAACACACAATCATTCATTTGAATTACAGCCTTTTTCCATTAACCACTAACACGTAGCATCCATGTTCTGAAGGCAGGGTTAATCACAGCCTTTTCCTTTTTTAACCACTAAAAACTAGGGGTGTAAAAAAAAATTCTTATTCAAATTATAGTCGCGATTCCCGTTATGAATGATTAAAAAATAGATTCATAATTTCTTCTCCTGGTTACAGTTACGGGAGTTTTCACTACATGGTGTTGACTTACTTGACTTATTCCTGTAGGCTCCTATAGGTGGAGCATAGGGGCCACAATCACACCCCGCCATCGGACTCTGTTTTGAGCAGTTTTCTTCGGCTGGGCACCACGATAATCCGGTCGTCTTTGCCTCACTCTCCACTGATCTTCTCCAGGTCTGTTTTGGCCTCCCCACTTTTCTTTTGCCCCGTGGGCTCCAGTCCAGTGCCCTGTGGGTTCCAGTCCAGTGCTTGCCTAGTGATTTTGTCAGTAGGTTTTCGGAGGGCACTGTATGTCCAATCCACCCCCACTTTCTCTTCTTCACATCCTGGCTGATGGAGTTTTGGTTGGTTTCCTCCCAACAGGCTGTTATTTTATTCGGGCCACCTGGTGTTCAGAATGTTTGTTGGTGGTAGTATTTGTCACTCTCCATGTCTCATGTCTCTGATACATGGTGTTAGTTCATTTTCTAGTTAGTCACTTCAGTTCAGCACAGCTGAGGTGCGTCTTGTCAACGAGGAGCCTGACCCTAATGTTTAGGGCAGTGGTGCTGACCCTAATGCTTAGGGCAGTGTTGGTGCTGACCCTAATGCTTAGGGCAGTGGTGGTGCTGACCCTAATGTTTAGGGCAGTGGTGCTGACCCTAATGTTTAGGGCAGTGGTGCTGACCCTAATGTTTAGGGCAGTGTTGGTGCTGACCCTAATGCTTAGGGCAGTGGTGGTGCTGACCCTAATGTTTAGGGCAGTGTTGGTGCTGACCCTAATGTTTAGGGCAGTGTTGGTGCTGACCCTAATGTTTAGGGCAGTGTTGGTGCTGACCCTAATGCTTAGGGCAGTGTTGGTGCTGACCCTAATGCTTAGGGCAGTGTTGGTGCTGACCCTAATGCTTAGGGCAGTGTTGGTGCTGACCCTAATGCTTAGGGCAGTGTTGGTGCTGACCCTAATGCTTAGGGCAGTGTTGGTGCTGACCCTAATCAGCCTAATGCTTAGGGCAGTGTTGGTGCTGACCCTAATCAGCCTAATGCTTAGGGCAGTGTTGGTGCTGACCTAATCAGCCTAATGCTTAGGGCAGTGGTGGTGCTGACCCTAATGCTTAGGGCAGTGTTGGTGCTGACCCTAATCAGCCTAATGCTTAGGGCAGTGGTGGTGCTGACCCTAATGCTTAGGGCAGTGTTGGTGCTGACCCTAATCAGCCTAATGCTTAGGGCAGTGGTGGTGCTGACCCTAATGTTTAGGGCAGTGTTGGTGCTGACCCTAATCAGCCTAATGCTTAGGGCAGTGGTGGTGCTGACCCTAATGCTTAGGGCAGTGGTGGTGCTGACCCTAATCAGCCTAATGCTTAGGGCAGTGTTGGTGCTGACCCTAATGCTTAGAGCAGTGGTGCTGACCCTAATCAGCCTAATGTTTAGGGCAGTGGTGGTGCTGACCCTAATCAGCCCAATGCTTAGGGCAGTGGTGGTGCTGACCCTAATGCTTAGGGCAGTGGTGGTGCTGACCCTAATGTTTAGGGCAGTGTTGGTGCTGACCCTAATGTTTAGGGCAGTGTTGGTGCTGACCCTAATGTTTAGGACAGTGGTGCTGACCCTAATGTTTAGGGCAGTGGTGCTGCCGACCCTAAGCACAAACTGTCCTGAGAGATGACATGGTCCTAACCTCTTTATCAGTCTTCTCCTCCTTCCCCGGGGACTCCTCATCCTCGGGCAGCAGAGTGTCTCCTTCTCCTCCGCTCCCGGCTCCTCCTCCTCCATCCTCCTCCTTCATCTCCACGCTCACCTGCTCGCTGTCTGCCTCGGTGAGGAACCACAGGTCGTCCGTGGTGTCCGACACGACGGCAGTGTCCTCCTGCAGCAACGGGAGGGGTTAGGGTTAGGGTGTGGTTTTAACAGCGGACAACAAACAGCCTGGCATATTTTCCCGAAGTGCGTTATTTGTTTATGGGACCCGGCAACTAACTGTTGTCGATCGCATCGAGTGTTTTGGCTACATTTAGCTGCTACACAGCCACATCCGAAACAACATCCGGTCCGTCGGTAAAAGTGCTCCGGGGCGCTATAAAACGCTGGGCTCATTTTATTAATGGATTAAATAAATAACCGCGGGCAATAAATGTGTACAAAACGCAAAACAACTTTAAAAAAATGGAGATAATAGGTTCCTGCCCCGACAGCAACGACATCAAATCTAAATTTATTTATATAGCACATTTAAAAAAACAATTCTCTTGTGTTTCACAAGGCAGAATATAGTACAGTGCAATGCAATATAATACAGTAAAATTCAGTGCAGAAGACGTCAACAATAGAACAGGCAAATAGGACAAAGTCATCTGAAAGGAAAGGTGCAGGATCATGTCGGGGATTCAAAAAAGGCTTGTGAATATAAAAATGTTTATAAGTTGTGATTTAAAAGACTCAACGGAGGGCGCAGACCTAACGGCGAGGGGAATGCTGTTCCACAGTGTGGGGGCTGCGACAGCAGCGACAGCATGTATTCATATAAACGAACGCTTCATATTTGAAGTCCAATTCATTTTTGGGTCTTAAGGTCAGAGAAGGTTTTGGGCTCAACACAAATTCAAACAATTTAGCTACAACAGCCACGCCTCCTCAGAGCCGGAGTGACTGAACAGGAACGGAATGTTCAACTTGTCTAGAACACAGACTACCTTGGGGATTGTGAATGTTGAACTTGTCTAGAACACAAGACGACCTCGAGGATTGTGCAGACAGGTTTGTGTACATTGTTGCCAAATGGAGATGACATCTACTGGGGCAGCATCTAGAGGTACTGGAGCAAGCGAGGGAACAGATTCACCCTCCCGGGACGAAGGTGTGAAAGACTTGGGAAGTCCTCTGTGCCTTTGAAAGGCAAAAACGGCCGTTTGGCTAGGACAATCGTAGCCTAACCTGGAATAAACGGTTGTTTCATGACTCTGACCTCTTAAAACATAATCTAAGGGGTTCTTGTGCTGTTTCTTTTTATACATAAACAGCTCTTTTTGTATTATTGTTATTTCATAATATATTAAAGATAAACCCCTAAAGTTCAATTCATTATGTCCATAGACTTAAAATCACTGTTGTATTTCATGGCCTAAAATAATTGATGAAAAAGATTGTTACATTTATTTAGGTAACAGTAGTAGTTACCTAAATAGCGTTTCCTGGGAGCAGATACACAGTATGTGGACAACCCTTATTTTTCATTGTACGTATATTTGAAGAATTTCTGGAGATGTGCGTGCTTCCTTTTCGATCTTATCTCTAAAATAATTGACGACACCAAGGGGGCAAGTTGCCTTGCCCTAAAATGATAACATTTTCAAAGCAGAAAAGAAGAAGAAGTGACTGGTCTTACTAGGTTAGTGTGGATGTCCGAGTGCTTACTTGGTTAGTGTGGATGTCCGAGTGCTTACTTGGTTAGTGTGGATGTACGTGTGCTTACTAGGTTAGTGTGGATGTCCGAGTGCTTACTAGGTTAGTGTGGATGTACGTGTGCTTACTAGGTTAGTGTGGATGTCCGAGTGCTTACTTGGTTAGTGTGGATGTCTGTGTGCTTACTAGGTTAGTGTGGATGTACGTGTGCTTACTTGGTTAGTGTGGATGTCCGTGGAGCCGTTGCTCCGCCGGCTGTAGTTACTGCGCAGATTACCCAGAAACCACCAGGGCAGGCCGGAGAGGTCCCAGTCGTCCAGCGTGACATCCAGCTTGGCTCGTTTACAGGCTGAGCGCGTCAGGCCGTCCAGAGAGTCTAGATACATACATAGATGGTTAGGACTAGTTGTATTGTTAATATCCATAATTAGGGATCCTGGTCTAAACCCAGTTCTCAAGGACTTACTTCTGGTCATTATTTAGGTAGCGCACACGTATTTTGAATGCCTTCTGCAGAGTTCAAATGAGTATATATATATATATATATATACACACACACCGTATATCTAGGTGTGCCCCCGAGATTTTTAGGCTATGAAAAGTGTTCCCTGGGACAAAAAAGGTTGGGAAACACTGGTTTAGAGAGTCTAGCTGTTTTCGCTGCATGACATGTGCTTCCATTGAAGACATGCAGAACTTCTATAAAATCTAAAGGACTGAAACCGTGGTGGCGACTGAGAACTTCAATCCACGTGTCCAATTATGTATTATCTAGATCGTAAGTGATGTGGAATGCACTTCCCATTGCAGTCAGAAGTGCAGCATCCCCTCCCAATCTTCCGCCGTAGTCTGAAAACCCACCTTTTCAGACTCCACCATGGCCCATAGCACTTACCCTACCCCCTTAGATAGCATTTCTGTAGACTTAGATAGCATTTGATACAGACTTATAGCATGTTATGTAGACGGCACTATAATTGCATTGTATGTAGTCATAGCACGTCATAGTACATATGTATAGTTTATATGTATAGTTTCATTATATAGATATTCCACTGTACTTTCTTAGCTTACGCATGTTTCATGATAAATGCTTTTTATGTGATGTATTCCCATGCTTTTTTGTTCTTGCTTAATGTAAGTCGCTCTGGATTAAGAGCGTCTGCCTAAATTGTAAATTGTAATCAAAGAGCATTGTTTGATATCGGTGCTCATGCTAAAAAATGGTTAGAATGTGTGTGTGTGTGTGTGTGTGTGCACTCGCGCTTACCCTCATCAGGGTCCCGGGGTCGTCTCTGGGAGGGGGTTTGCAGGTGGAGGAGGGGCCTATTAAGGCCCGCCTCCAACCCTGCTTTTGCCACACCTCCAAACACCTGGACAGACGAGGAAAGAACAAGGCAGAGAAAGAGACGATCAGAGGACAGGAGCTACGACTGGCCACTAGGGGGACTCACAGCTCCACGCTCAACATCACCTCTTGGGGGAAGGGGGGCACTGGGCTACAGGGTGGACGGGGTGTGCGGGCCAGAGGGGGAGGAGGGAGGATCGGGGCATGGACGGGTAAATGTTTCTGGACGAGGAGAAGCAGCAGAGACAGTTTGAGAGGAAGGTTTACAGGAAGACAAGATGAGAAAGGTATTAAAGTTTCAATCATGGAGAGATGAAACGCATGTGGACAGATTTGGTTTGGACAAAGAAACTAAGCCATTCTTCCTACATCTGCGACTACAAGATGTTTGTTATAATAACGGACATGCCCACACACACACACACACACACACACACACGCACACACACACACACACACACACGCACACACACACACACACACACACACACACACACACACGCCATTACTGGAAAACCTTTGTTTTTGCAGGGAGGCCTGAAGCAGTTAATTCTAAAGGACATGCATGCCAGTAAGACTAATAAACATTCTACAATTACCATCAGTATTTTGTGGAATCAAATAAAAATATGTTAATGTTGGTCTGCTTTTGGATCTTATAACTCTCTTGGGGCAAAGACCAAAAAGATCAGACCAAAGCGATAATGAAAATTATGTTATAGGTAGAAGGGGGAAAAAAATGCATTGTCTTGTTATTTGATATGATCCAAGAAGACAAACATAAAACATGCAATAATTAAAAGTTTCACAGAAAAGTAGAGCTGGTTGATTTGAAATTGGGGGAGCAGTAGAATATGGCTCAAAAAGATTGAATGGAGATCTATGAAAAAAAGGGTGTGGTGTTCTGTTGGTGGCGTGTGTGTGTGTGTGTGTGTGTGTGTGTGTGTGTGTGTGTGTGTGTGTGAGGGGAGTGGACAGAAGGTGTAGGAGTGGGTAGGGTGGGTGTCACAGGAACAGGACAGTTCAGTTGTAGGTATAGGGTGAGTTGGAACAGGTCATTTGAGATCAGGAACTGTGATATCCCCCGGCTCGATCGGAGCCAGAGAAGATAACTCTGGAGTAGACAGAGACAGTGACTCTGCCCCCCCTGTCAGTAGTGTGGTCTCTAGGGGCCGGTGGGGGTCCCACCGGACCCCCGGGAACCACCACGTGACAGGGGTTTTTAGTAGTACAGAGACGGTGCAACTCTGTACAGAAGCTGCACCCCAACGGAGACAGCAGCGCCTGCGACCCACCTCACCACACGCAAGCCTATAAATAAAGAGGACCGTTCGTTTGTTTGGGTTATTATTATTATTAGAGCCCGACGGTCGACCCCATGATGACATGTTTTTGGGTCCAACAGACCCAATAATTTGAGAAGAAATGAAATGTCTAATTAAAGGTATATTCAGTGATTTCACTCAAAAAACCTTAGGTTTCGTTTTTGGCTGGGACCTAAGCCTTTCGACCAATCAGGATAGAGAGCCAAAAAACGAAACCTAAGGTTTTTTGACCCCCAGGGGTTAACTGGGGACAGGGAGGAACTCCTTATATGGTCAGCACACTCTATAGTAGAGAGGATTATCACAACAAAACAAAAAAATAAGTGATATTTGAATTAAGTGAAATCACTAAATATACCTTTAAAAAAAACATGTAACTTATAAAGCAACTTATATTGTAAGTAAGAATGGATAACTTTTTGATATTATAAAAGAGGAACGCCTACGTGGATCTTAATTAAACTTATGGCCCATTTAAAAAAAATACAAAAATAGCTTTGACTACAAGCTCACGACATTTCAAAGTGTTGTGAGCTTGTAGACTGTCTCTATATATTTGTTTTGTTTAGATATAAATGTGTGATGATGACATGAACAAAATTATATATATACATTAAAAAAAAAGTGGGACACATCGACAGCACAATCGCCGATACTGACGTCATCGAAAAGGTAAAATTATGTCGGGCTCTAAATGTACTGTAATTTAAGTACAATTTTGAAGTATTCCCAATTTCCAATACTACTACTTCTACTCCACTACACTCTATATTGTACTTTTACTCCACTATTTTTTTTTGTAAACTTCAGTTACCGTACTTACTAACATTTCAGACGTTTGAAAATAGCCAATCTACAACCTCATACTTGTAGATCTGCTATTTTCAAAAGATTTTGTTTTTCTCGCCTAAACTTGTGAAATGGGATATCCTGCATAGTGATTACTTTTGGTACTTTAACCCCTTTGGAACCCCATTTGGTGGTTACATACATTATGTTATAATTTAGCTATTGAAAAATAGCAGATCTACAAGTTCATAGCGCGCCACCGAGTGGCGCGCTATGAACTTGTAGGAAAATTGTCATGGTTTAGAAAACTTTTTCTTTTTTTTTTAATTTCGACGTCAGGCCTGAATGTGTTAAGTACGTTAGTCGAGTGGCGCGCTATGAGCTTGTAGGTCTGCTATTTAAAAAAAAAAACTTGACATAGAAGACATTATTTTAGAATCTGATCTCAGGTCAGAATGGAAAACTAGTCAGGATGTAGAAGACATTTTTTAGAATCTGATCTCAGGTCAGAATGGAAAACTAGTCAGGATGTAGAAGACATTTTTTAGAATCTGATCTCAGGTCAGAATGGAAAACTAGTCAGGATGTAGAAGACATTTTTTTTAGAATCTGATCTCAGGTCAGTTTGATCTCAGGGTTGCGGTGTGGTGAGGCCTTCGGGCCGAGGCGCCCCGTTTCTCCTTTAGCACCATGCTTCGGCATTACCTGACCGCGGTCCTCCACTCCGCCCTCTACACACTCACGGCCCACAGAAAGAGTCTCTGCAGCGTCTGCATTTCAAATGAGAACATAGTAACAGACAAAAGCAAAACCCCCCCTCAGCCCTTTAGTAGGGTGCAGTACTTGGTTTAGACAGTTTTTGGTTTGGACTAGTCATTGGTTAGACCGCAGTCATTAGTGCTACAACTACAACCTATCTCAAACCCTCACCCTAAACCTAACCTCCCACGGGTGCAGTACTTAGTTTAGACAGTTTTTGGTTTGGACTAGTCATTGGTTAGACCACAGTCATTAGTCCTACAACTACAACCTATCTCAAACCCTCACCCTAAACCTAACCCCCCACGGGTGCAGTACTTAGTTTAGACAGTTTTTGGTTTAGACTAGTCATTGGTTAGACCAGTCATTAGTCCTATACAACTACAACCTATAATAATAATAATAATAATATATACGATTTATATAGCGCTTTTCTAGGTACCCAAAGTCGCTTTACAGAAAGAGTACAGACATATTTATTAGAAAACTATTTAAAAGGGTTTAAAAGGTTAAAAACTAGAAATCAAAATCAAAAGAGGGACAAACAAGAAGGGGTGTGTCAGTGTGTGTGACAAACCCTCACCCTAAACCTAACCTCCCACGGGGCAGCACACCTAAACCTAACCTTAACCCATGTCTAACTAGTCTACACTAAGTATGCACCCCCTTTTAGTAAGAATAAGAATATAATAATGACACTCCCATTATAGTTAAACCCTTCTTTCAATGTACTCTCTCCCACGCCAGCAGTTTTTTTCTAAAAGGCCGAGTGGGGATTAAGAATGACGGTGCAGAATCTTCCTCCCAGGAATGACTTCTTTTTTTTTGCACACATAAAAATAGCTCATAAACAACACATGATGTATTGGGGAAAGAAAATACTTTTTAACTGGCCCATAAGCTATCAAAAGTGGTTTGAACGATGAAATGCAAAAAGAGGCAAACAGAATGAATCAGTTCAGATCCACACCGCGACAGAAAAGAGGAAACAAAAGACAAATTAAACAAAGAGGTCAATCACAGATGTATACCATGTATCATTAATGTCTATAGTTATCTGCCATCCATCTCCCATGAGGACTGACTGACTGACTGACTGGCTGGCTGCTTTCAGTAAGATATTGTATCAGCACGTTAAGACGTAATAAATGACTGCATCTCTTACCGGTGCATCCGAGCACAACCAAGTACTTCTTCAGCATGTCATACACCGGGCTGTGAAACAAAATGAATAAAATAAATATGATGATTTAACTCCTTGGTGTGACTGTAGTCTCGCGCGCCAGACCGTTTCCTCCCACAAACGCTTCCGTCATACAGTCTGGAGCAAAAGGAAGTAGAGGTGGCTCTGATTGATTTGATCGGCTCCAAATGACAATTTACCTGATCTGGAGAAACCGACCATTTAAGTGGTATAAAAGTCAATCATATTATATAGTATTAATACTGCATCTTTGTGACAGGCCTAAACATTCTCCATTTCCTCTCCACACACACAGCAACAGTTGAGACGTGGGTTTTAACTTTTGACATTAATACTTTTGGAAATATTCAAATGTTCCCCTTAACGCACAAGACCGGTATTGGCCTATCATAAGAAAAACGGTGATCGGTCCCCAAAAAACCCGATCGGAGCACCTCTAAAGGAAAGCTCTTTGTGAACAGAAATGATCCTGGTCTCTAAACTACCTCCCCCCTGGCCAGCCGGGGCGCCTGATGGAGAGGAAAGGAACTGGGTTGAAATGCCGTGTTCCTTCTACGCGCTATACGTCCGGCCAGGTAAACTGAGGCCCTGTCAGGTGAAAAGAAGCAGCTTGGACTCCTCATGCATAGAAGGAAGCATGAGGTCAGTCCGCTGCCCTCCCCCGGTTGGCAGGAAGTGGAGGAAGTGTAGCGCCCAGGATTACATTTGATAATTGACACTAAAAAATGGGTTGCAAAATCGTGGGATAAAAATTTGGAAAAAAAAGGGGAACGGCTTCCGTTCTCGGCTTTGATCATCGGCATAATCAACTCGTTTCCATGTTGAATGCAAAAAACACAATCCTTAACAATTTGGATCCGTCTGTATGACGAGTACACCTGTCCTATAAATTAATGACGCTGGGTACCCATGACGAGCAGGCTCGTCTTGAGGCGATATCTTGATATCGCTGTAACATTGCCTCGCTCAGATTTTGTTTCTCAATAGCTTCCGTTTTAGTCGCGGCCTTTGCAGTCTTTTCTGATTATCTGGTGAGAGCGATGGGGAACATTGGCGTTTTCCAAGCCGCTATAGCATCGATACAGTCATAGTGGAATTGCCTAAAATCACCGGCAACCCAAGCACCACCACTTTAGTCCACCGGGCGGCACTCAAAACTGTTAATTACAATTTATTGCAACCAATATCTGTAATGGTGACAGACAGACAGGCCCTACCTGGGGTTTTTGACAGAGAAGCTCTCCACCTCCAGCAGCTCTCCCAGAGGGTCGTCCTGACAGTGGACGATGTGATTCCGGCTCTTATCGCTCTTATCGTACAGCTGCTTCCCCATGATGTACTGGCCCAGGTAGTGCATCACCTAGTTAGTAGTACACAACCATATACTGTAAAAGAAAATATGGACAAAGCGTTCTCCGGGTCTGATATGGACGTAAGATGAAGCCAGTCAGTCCTTGAATTGTAAATCGCCATCTTTCTAGATCCGTTTGGGCCCAGCTGAGCCATTGGCTGGCCCAGACAACAAGACGGGACTTCCCCCCCTTTCTTCTTCGTTGGTTTTTATTTTGACTCGAACGGGGGGGGTGGATCCCGATCATAGACTGTAACGGTAGCCACACCCCTCAGAACATGACTTTATGGTCATTCTTTTAAATAAATGGGACCATAATTTTCCAAAAAGAATATTATGACATGAGAAATGAGACTTTAAACTAGTGACTGGAAGCAGAAAGTATTCATGATTCATGTTTCATTAAGGTAATACAGTCTAGGTGAAGTTGGGTCCAAATACATGGACCTCTATGGAGCTATGGGGTTTTTTGGGCCCAATGACAGCGCCACAACAGGCCATTATATGAACTTTCATTTCCTTAGTGGCTTCACAAAAAATCTGTCTGACTGCCCCCCTGGTCCAAATACATGGACCTCTATGGAGCTATGGGTTTTTTTGGGCCCAATGACAGCGCCACAACAGGCCATTATATGAACTTTCAGGAAGTCCCGATTTCCTTAGTGGCTTCACAAATTAATGTTTGTGTCTTGATCCGTTTGTTTTCACTTTCACTTTTGTTGTTGTTGCACTTGTATAGCACTTTGGTCAATTTTGATTTTTATGAATGTGCTCTATAAAAATCAAAGTTTGATTTTGATTTGGATAAAGCGTCCATATTCACTAGATAAAGCATTAATATCCATAGGCCAGTGTCTCGTACCTCTTTGAGAGTGAACACGTCCTCCTGGGCTCCGGCCACACGCAGAATCTGCAGCAGAGGAGCTCTGGGCTGGACCTGTGGAGAAAACATACATAAATATATGAATCACAGAATGATCTGCAGCAGAGGAGCTCTGGGCTGGACCTGTGGAGAAAACATACATAAATATATGAATCACAGAATGATCTGCAGCAGAGGAGCTCTAGGCTGAACCTGTGGAGAAAACATACATAAATATATGAATCACAGAATGATCTGCAGCAGAGGAGCTCTGGGCTGGACCTGTGGAGAAAACATACATAAATATATGAATCACAGAATGATCTGCAGCAGAGGAGCTCTGGGCTGAACCTGTGGAGAAAACATACATAATTATATGAATCACAGAATGATCTGCAGCAGAGGAGCTCTGGGCTGGACCTGTGGAGAAAACATACATAAATATATGAATCACAGAATGATCTGCAGCAGAGGAGCTCTGGGCTGGACCTGTGGAGAAAACATACATAAATATATGAATCACAGAATCTGCAGCAGAGGAGCTCTGGGCCGAACCTGTGGAGAAAACATACATAAATGCATCTCACTCTCACTGCTTTGGAATCTCGTGTAAATGTTGTGACGATGATAACAGAAGAGTGGGCACATCCATCCATAGTAAAACTGGCTATTTTGTCCAAGATATTTAAAAAATATATATTTGGAAAACGGTCTTAAGTAATGCAAAGTATACATGATTAGAACATTTCACAATTTAGGTCTAGTAAGATTTCCACAATAACTACAAATGTCTACCAAACCTGTACATATATTATTGGTGTGTGCCAAATCCGAGTACTTTATCGTCCATTTATTTGAAATTTTTGATTTCAAATAAATGGGGACTTTATTTATTTTTTTATTCCTACTTTTCAGAAATCAGAAACACTTTATCGTCACTCCTTAAAAAAAACTTTATAGTAAAAGAAGGGAGACATTCATTTGCCAGATCTCCTCAGTTGGGCAGTTCATTCATTAAAAAACAGAATACAACTAGCGCGCGCACGCGCACACACACACACACACACACACACACACACACACACACACACACACACACACACACACACACACACACACACACACAGTTACAACATTTTGATTATGTTACATTGAGGTGCTTACTCTTCCACCTGCCCAATGCACAGTATTGTTGTATCCTTGCCCATAACACTGTCTGCCACGACCACCAAAATCATTCCTTCATTAAATAATAACAATGTAATTAACTATTCACCTGACTCTCCTCCCCGGGTAGGGTCCTGCATGGAGAGCTTGGTGCAGAGGTCTGGATTGATGGAGAGCTCATCTGAAATGCAGGCGTGCAACAAACGTTATTAATATGCATTTATTCATGTAATAACTACCGCTGACACGATTCCAATTTCAAATTGGCGATTAATTAGCACACAATCTGTTACACATTATAATTGTGTTTGTGGCATTGAACATTATGAATGAAGAATACATTTCTGTTTGCCCCATAATCAAGAAAATGCACAGGGCAGATATGACAAATAACTGAAAAAAACTAAGAAATTACTGACATGTATTTTTATACTTGTAGATCTGCTATTTCAGATCTTTTTTAATGTATGAACATTTTTCAACATGGAAACGATTATGAACATTATGACAAAATAATTGTGATCATTTCAAATAATTGTGATTAAGCAATCATGTAATAATTGTGACAGTCCTAGTAAAACTTGCCCATAATCAATCAATATAACCCAGTGGGCCTTGAGGGGGTTCCAGGTGGCCACCAGCTAAATGACAGGAGAGTTGTTAACCAAATGGATTAGATTGTAAAAAAATATTAAACCAAATGGACCCGTAACGCTCTAAGAGAGTTACATAATATTTGTTAAACAGCTGCATTAGTGAATCTAAAATAAGTCTACACAATTAGAGAATGTAGAATAATTGATATTTTGATCAGCGTTTGCCAGATGAGTTGTCTCTCCTGATGGTACCAACATCAATACAGCATGGAATTGTGGATACAATCCCATCCCATGACGACAACAATATTCTAAGTTTTGAGTCTGAGAGGCTTTATGTCTTCAAATGGTGGCCCATGGCTCAAATGCTGAATATATAATGGTCCTTGATATGAAAAGGGTTTAAAACCACTGATATAACCAATCGATATGTGATAGATAGATAGATAGATAGATAGATAGATAGATAGATAGATAGATAGATAGATAGATAGATAGATATAAATCATTGCATTATGACTATGAGGTAGTGGTTCAATGATACAACTGTTTTTTCAAACTCCATTTCAAAACATATAGACATGTATACATACAGACAGACATACATGTCGTTCTTCATTCCCAAACCTTACATATTCATGAAATATACTAAAGAAAGAATACACCTTTATTACAGCGTTTATTTATTTTTAGCCCAGTGGTTTGGGGACCACCAACACCAATGGTCCTTCAGACAGGGTCCCAGACAAAAGATAGATAGTTAGGGAACTAAAATGGACCCTATAGATCTGTAACTGATTCATAAGATTGTAAAAAAAAACAGTAAGGGTTTTACACTCTGCACACTTGCATTACAATGAAGAAGTCTACACAATTAGAGCATATTGACGAATTGTAACTTGGATCAACGTTTCCATGTTATTTCTCTTCCACATCAATGCAGCTTTGATAATTGTGGAGATAATATTATCAAACAATAACAAAATATTCAACAATAACAAAATGTTCTAGGTTTTGGGTCTGAGAGGCTAAATGTCAAATGGTGGTCCGTGGCTCAAATGGCAAATAAATAATGGATCTTGGTGTGAAACCGTGTTGAAAACCACTGTTTGCGACCACCGTGATCGTTGACGAGCAGCTGTCAAGTCAACACAGAGCCAGATCTTATGAACATGATGAATAGAGCAGATTTGCTATGTTGGCATAGCCAGGGCCACATACAAGCACCGAAACAGCTCAAATAAACCCACAGCGTTATTTGAAATAAAAACAAAACTAATAAAACCTTAACTGATACAACACGCGCGTGCGTCGCACGAGACAGCACGTGTTTACATAACGTCAATAACACACAACTGTGACAAGTGGCTAAAAGCCTCGCGCTAGCCCAGTTAGCTTGTAGCTAAGCAGCAGCTAAACACCAACAACAACAACAGGAACATAATAATAACTCACCTTTAATGAATTGGTTATTATTACTTCAAAGTCGCTACATCGTGGCGCGCGTGCGACGGCCGTAACTAACGGCTACTGGTTGACTGTGTGGGCCTACTGTTGACTGCCAGCGTGCTAACGTGCTAACAATGGTGCTAACAGTGCTACAGTGTTATTACAACACAATACGAACTACAAAGCTCTGGCCTAGTGGTGGATTCAAAATGATGACGCGTCGGTTGCACAACTTCCGGATACGGGTCCCCAAACAGTGGCTCGAGACCCCCATTTGTGGGTCGCTGACACATTCTTATGGGTCTCTTTGTTTTTCGTCTCCTACATTTTGTTTTCAATAGTTTATTATTATTATTTAAAAAAAAAAAACACTCTCGAAAAAGCATTTATTTTCTTGAATTAAAAACAAATGATTTTTCATGAATAAATAACACATATCAAATAAATTCCAAGTTTAAATAGTAGTGAAAATAGCCAATCTACAACCACCACCTCACTCAGATACACCATGGGGTCCCGGACAAACGCCGAATCTCTGTTTTGTCTGCTGCACAACAGCGCCACCTAGAGAAAAAGATCCCGTTTTCCCACTTTGCACGTAGGCTACAATCCATGTCTCAAAATTAAATGCAGAATAAATAATGGACCTTTGATATGAAAAGGGTTGTAAAAATAAATCAAAAAGAAAAATCTGTACAGTAAACAGTAAATACATTTTTACTGTATTTTACTATACGTCTGTAATCTGCGTAACCGTTTGCCCCACCGACTTCAAATTCGACACACGCATTCCACACCACCACAGGGAGTGCAGTGCCCGGTGTAGAGTCTGTAGGATACACCGTTGTCCAGAACCAGCACAAAAGCCTCTGCCCGGGATCTGGACCTGATCACCCCTATATCTCCATATATGGAGCTGGCCTGTTCTGACATCACAACACTTCATATTTGGGCATGCCTTAATCGGTGAATCCTGATACAGAACTCCATAGGAATAAAGGGTCATGAGATACAGAAATCTCCATATTTGGGCATAAAAGGGACACAGACAGATGGGTGGAATGGTTACTCTTGCATAGCTATATGTGGGGCATGGATCTCCAACTTCCATCGTTACCGACTCAATGCTCTAGTCTACAGCCTGGCATGCACCGTTAGATAAACTAACTAAGAAAGTCCATGAATAAAAGCTAAAAAATATATATATTTAAGAATGAGTGAAAATCGCCGATCTACAAGCCTCATGCGAAGCAACGTGTAGATCTGCTATTTTCACTAGTTTGGGTCCCGGGCAAACGTCTGATTGATTGATTGATTGAACATGTTATTAACAGTTTGTAAAATGGATACATTTCAATGAAAGTACAGATCAATACAAATATTATGCTATGAGGATAAAACCAGAAAAAGCACTGGGACTTTTACATCAGGTTCCTCCATTTCCAATTCATCAAGACATTTAAAGACATACAAACATACACATCTATGCAAAATTAAAATAAAATCAGACCAGTCTGAAGCGAGTGGTGCAACAGCACCCCCTATTGGTACTCATAGGGGACATAGGGACATAGTTGCGAACGCAATGAGCACTTACTATGAGACCTAGCAGATCATGTCTGTGTGTCTGTCTGTCTGTCTGTCTGTCCGTGTGTCTGTCCCGCTATCCAAATATGGAGTGTGTTGCATCAGCACTCTATATGGGCACAAAAGGGGCCAGGTCCACTCAGCTCCATATATGGGCACAAAAGGGGCACCATATAAGGAGTCCCCAAAGCAGCTCAGCTCCATATATGGGCACAAAAGGGGCCAGGTCCACTCAGCTCCATATATGGGCACAAAAGGGGCACCATATAAGGAGTCCCCAAAGCAGCTATACGTCCAAAACCCAAATATGTACGAGCTGCGTTCGCTTCCCGCGTTTGTGCGTCTTACTCGTCACATAGGTTAGGACATAGGTTGGGACATTTAGGGACATTGCTGTTCCTTGGAGTGGTTGCACCACTCAAAAATACACATCCAATGCACAGATAGAACAAAGGGAATACGTTAACAGTTTAGAAAAATAGAGGGCGGGGGGGGACATGAACTTTTTCGAATTGCAGCCGCCCGTAAGTGCTCTTTGAGAGCTGTTTTGAAGACCTAGGGGATTCACATGTCTTGAATGAATGAATGACCTTTATTTATATAGCACCCTTCTCAGCACGAGTGCACATCAGGGTGCTTTACAATAGTACAAAAATAAAACAACTAAAACAACAGCAGGCAGAATAAACAGAATAAATAGTGAAAAACTAGCATCAAAAAGGACAATAAAAACACACAGATAAAAAACACAAACAGTAGAAAATCAAGTGATTATAGGTGACCAAAAGCCTGTCTGAACATGAACGTTTTCAATTGTTTTTTAAAAGAGGCCTCAGAAAGGACAGTTCTTAAGTCCAGGGGGAGGGTGTTCCACAGCCTAGGGGCTGTCACTTCAAAGGCTCGGTCACCCTTTGTTTTTAATCTGGTCCTGGGGACAGGAACATGGCTGTTGGTAGAGCATTCCACATGTTAGTGGCATATACATCTAGGAGCTAAATGAATTGAACCCCTTGTTGGAGCCAAATCTGGGTAATTGAAATGAAAACGTTTGAGAAGCATTGAATGGGCTGATCTTCACGAGGCTGATCACTATAGCTGGGGACCGAGTTGAGCCCACTAGCTGCCATTTCTGTCTACTCAAGGACACTTGAACACTAACTAAGCCATGCAGCAGGAGGAGCTGGCGATCGAACCAAAGAACCTTCCCCTTTCCCAAACGCCTCTACCTCATGAACTTCTGCCGAGCATTAGGTCATTGGGCATTAGGGCATTGGGGCTTTCCTGATTGGCCAAACTAACACGTTGGCTTCCGCAGATTGACCAGGCTTCGCCGTATGTTTGTGCTGCCGCATCAATATAAGAGTCAATGCATGAACTGAGATTTCCATTCTTGTTATAAGACTCAACCAATATTCCCGTTTCAGCCAAATGTTCTTCTGGCACGTCTGTCTGAAAGGAGCACGGAGAATCAACCATGCTGCTGTGGCAGTGGGGCACAAGTTGTACTCGTTCGGAGGGTACTGCTACAGGCGCTCCCACCTGTACAACGTGCACTGTGTCTTCAACACGGTGTCCTTGCGCTGGACAGAGCTGTCCCCGGCGACGAGCGGCGCCAGCGGAGACAGCGGCGGCCCCGAGGTGCCCGCCGTGAGCGTGGGCCACACGGCCGTGCTGATAGACGACGTCATCTACATCTGGGGGGGGCTGGTGAACATCGAGATCGAGGAGGCGCTCTACGTGTACACCATCTGGGGGGACACCTGCAACGCGCTCTACGCCTTCGACGTCGGCGCGCACGGCTGGCTCAAGCCCCAGGACATTTCGGGGCGCGTTCCGGAGGCGAGGTGCGACCACTCGGCCTGCGTCTCGGGGAAGGCCATGTATGTCTTCGGAGGACGGCAGCTGACCAGGTGCATCAGCGACGTCCACAAGCTGGACACTGCCACGATGGTCTGGTCCCTGATCGACACGAAGGGCGGCGGCGCCCCGGCGACCGTGTCGTCGAATCACTCCGCCACCTTCATCGGGACGAAGATGTTTGTGTTCGGCGGCCAGGCGGACGAGGACCAGGCGGAGAACGTCAGAGTGTTCGACACGGAGACCGACCGCTGGCTGAGCACGCCGCCTCCTGCACCGCTGGTTCCGGTCAAACGGGAGGGCCATTCGGCCTTCGCCCACAACGGAGAGCTGTACATATTCGGCGGCTACGACTACGTTCGGAACAGGAACATCAACGACCTGTGGAAGTTCAACCCGACGACCTTCTCCTGGAAGAAGGTCGAGCCCAAGGGGAAGGCGCTGTGCTGGCGGTCCGGGATGTGCTGCTGCATGGTGGGAGATTGCATCGTCCTCTTTGGAGGATACACGCACGACCTCAAAGACCACCTGTACATCCTGGACTTGCGTCCTAGCCTCAAGACGTTATGCAAGGTGGCGGTTATCGAATGCGGTCTGAAGCAGTCGGGGCTCCCACACGACATCAGGTGGGAACTGGCGGCCATCAAGCCAAGAAAAAGAAAAAGGAACAAGAAAAAGACAACAGCGAGGCCAGTGAAAAGGACAGGATACACGAGAACCACAGCGAGCTCGCTCAAAGGAAACAGCGGTGGATAACAAGTCCCGGGGCGATGGGACAGAAGAAAGGGAAAGACGAGGAGATTGGATTGGCACTCTTTAAAAAAAGGAAGAATAAAATACATTCAGATGGGACAAAAGCAGAGCATAGCAATGTTTAAATGGTGCATTTATATAGCACCTTTATCCCAAGGCGCTTTACATAGATTATCACCCATTCACACACACACACACACACACACACACATTCATACACCTTTACATAGATTGTGCATTTACATTCAATTATTCATATACACATTCATACATCGATGGCAGAATAAACCATTGCAAGGCACCAACCTGTTCATCGGGAGCAATTAGGGGTTCAGTGTCTGGGCTCAAGGACACTTCGACACTATAACTCTGGGGGAGCCCGGGATCAAACATTCTATACCTCCAGAGACACTGCTGTCTCAATGTTCTCAGCCAGGAACTAAGCAGCGTCACACTGGAAGGGGCAGACGTGATCTCTAGGAATAGAAACCTCTATGCACAGTACTTGATCTCCGTCAGGAGATAATGAGGAACAGAGATGCTTTGGGGACAAAGAAAAAGAAGAAGACTTCAGGAAACATGGAGAGGAAAGGCACTGCAAAGGGGTGGAGGCCTTTTTGTTGTTTTTGTTGATTGATGAGACAATAATAAAGTGAGCCAGCAAGCTAAAGTTTAAAGAAAGGGAAAGTATTTTCAGTTGTGTCCAAGCAAATACAATTTTACGAGCTATCACATTGTGACACCCCTTGTTTCTCACGCTGTGTTCATGACACGTGAAACAAGTGACTGCAGCACAAACATTTACTCTACTAGAGAGTTAATTAATCAGAGATTTAAACGACTTTTTTACCGTATTTTTTTTATATATTAATTTTTTTGGAGATGACTGTCATGTAGGAATTCATGACGACACAATGCCTCACTAAAAAAATGATCCAAAGTGCATAAAAGTTGAGAAGCAGACAACAATGCCAGAAACAGCAACACTGCAATGTGAGTGAGTGAGTGAGTGTTTTTGAGGGACGCTAGCCCCTCCTATGTCCATGCTTTGAGTGAACACAAACATTGAAGACGTAAACACACAAATTGTGTAAACACATATACATTGACGATATAAAAGTGAGGACGCAAATTGTGATTTGCCAGAATATGATGATGTATGATGATAAGAGTGCCCCTCACTTCACACAGGTGTGATTTCTATTTTTATTTCCGTGTTACAGAATTTTAAGACACCAAAAGCATAATAATATCACATTCACTTCATGAACACAGAAACTACACAAAAAGTGTGTGTGTGTGTGTGTGTGTGTGTGTGCGTGCGTGTGCGTGCGTGTGTGTGCATGCGTGTTTAGTTTCTTCTAGTCCCTCTCCTATTGTGACTGCGTTGTATCTCTTTTTTATCTTCTCTCATTCCAAGGACTGCTCCCCCGCCCCCGGGCCAGTGTAACTGAATGGAGGGCAGTGGGGCACGCGGAAATAGCAAACATATGACATATGAACATATCAGATAACAACGAACTAACTAACTAACTAACTATAACTAGAATAGGCCTATGTATTTATTTATTTAAATCACCATGTCCTAATAAATACGAGTAAGACGCGGGAAGCGAACGCAGATCGTAAATTGCAATAATAATTCACCATGACTCAGCCATAACCATATAAGGAGTCCCCAAAGCAGCTATACGTCCAAATATGGAGTGTGTTGCATCAATGACAAACAAATCACTCAGCTCCATATATGGGCACAAAGAGGGGACACACACACGGACACACACACGGACACACAGACATGATCTGCTAGGTCTCATAGTAAGTGCTCACTGGGTTCGCAATCACTGCGATATGTATCTATATTCTCCAGATAAAAAAAACCAGCGGCACTGCTTTAAAGCACACATTAAAAGTCCATAGACTTGGCTGCCACATGACATCACTGCTTAAAGCATGCATTACAAGTTCATAGACTTGGCTGCCACATATGGCAGAGTTACCTTCAATCATTGCAGATTCACCACCAACTGTTGGTGGTGGTCTAATCCAAAAAAATCTTCAGGGTAGTTCAAAGCGACACTGTTTTTAGTTCAGAAACTATAAACAAACCATGCTCTGTCACACAAGCACAGCTGATTGTTTGAAACTCTTGCCCATATATGGAGATGGCTGGTGCATCATCATCATCATCGATGTGACATCATGGTAGCTATACTGAAGTCATATTCTGGTAGACTTCATCAGTCTACTATATAAGATGTTCCAAGGTGTTTGATTACGACATTGCAGTCGTCGGCAGACCACAGACAAACAGACATATTCCTGCCGTTCGTTGAATACCACCAGGAACTGTTGGGATACCCTGGTGTCCAGAAGGGCTACTGGGTAAAGTTGTATTTTTTGAACAATATAATTATATTAATTATATTCTTTATGGACACATCACAATCACATTGCACAATTGTACAACCAGCAGATGCATTGCTTATAGTGTGTTAGCACAATTGTACATTTTCACCACCTGTCCACAGGAGACCTTACTAAAGATACCATAACACTTCAGTTCAAAAAATGTCAAATCACGAGGACGACGGCAAACGGAGGCGAGAGAGGGTGAAGGTGGGTGCAGTGTTCCTGGAAGGTGTGACAGTGGCGGGGATCACACAGGTTACCACGCAACCCAAACTGGGGGAGATTCAGAGCACGTGTCAGCAGTTCACCAAATGGGAAATGTCTGGGTTTCCCGGCGCTCAGCCCGTGTCCATGGACAGGTGGAACCTCCACCTTCTGCAGAAGAAACCATACAAGGTCAGCTGGAAAGCCGACGGCACTCGCTACATGATGTTGATCACCGGGAGGAACGAAGTGTACATGCTTGACAGAGACAACGCGGTCTTCCACGTGGCCAACCTCGAGTTCCCCTTTAGCCAGGATCTGTGTGTCCACCTGTCCAACACCTTGCTGGACGGGGAGATGGTCATCGACAGAGTGGACGGCCGGTCCATCCCCCGCTACCTGATCTATGACATCGTCAAGTTCAACGGGAAGCCCGTTGGCCAGTGTGATTTCAATACCCGACTGTCATGCATTAGAAAAGAGATCATATATCCCCGATTGGAGAAGATGAAGACGGGGCAACTTGACAAAACCAGGGAGCCTTTCAGTATCAGAAAGAAGGACTTTTATAACGTTCACCAATCACGCAATCTCCTGGGAGGAAGCTTCTTATCTCAGGTCAGCCACAAAGTGGACGGGCTTATCTTTCAGCCGTGCGGGAGATACAGACCCGGGACGTGTTACGATATCCTCCAGTGGACGCCTCCGAGTCAAAACTCGATAGACTTTCGCCTAAAGATCACGGAAGATTTCGGAGAAGGGTTGCTCCCTCAGACGGTGGGCAAGCTGTACGTGGGCAGATATGACAAACGGTTTGCGCAGATGAAGGCCTCCAAGCAGCTGAAGCAGTACGACAACAAGATCATCGAGTGCACCTTCAGGGACAACACCTGGGTCTTCATGAGACACAGGACGGACAAGGGTTTACCCAACTCCTATGTCACTGCCATGGCCGTGTGGAACAGCATTCAGCATCCCGTCACAGAGCACATGCTCTTGGAGTTGTTGGACCGCCGTCCCCAGGGAATGCCAACACAGAACCGAAAGCACCCGCCGGACCCGACCTCATGCCCCCCTCCTCCTCCAAAGAGACACAACCATGCTATCAAGTAGAGACAGGCCCCTCACTTGCGTCGCGGTTATCATGAGACACAATATGGCAATATCTTGACATTACCATATATGGGATTAATATTGATGACATCAGGGATCTCCATATATGGGCATAACAGGGATTGCATTAGGGCATTGTCTGGGAATGCCCATATATGGACCTTTTTTCTTTTTCTTCCTCAGTCTCCTCGTGCTGCTGGCGAGGATCGGCACGTGCACGCTTCCGCATGGGTGACGGCAGACAGCTTGCGCAATGAAAAACAGGTATGGCCAGGGCTCATGACCATATACATACTGTATATAGCATGTCTCCACATATGGGACAGGTCGCGAGGCGTGACTCATGACATTCCCATATATGGGCTTAATATTGATGACATCAGGGGTCTCCATATATTGAGGCGTGACCGACCGAACGGCTGACAGCTTTTGCACGTTTTCATAGTCGCAATAAACAAACCATTATGTTGCTCACTGGTTGAAACACTTGCCCATATATGGAGATGGTTGGTTCATCATCGTCGATGTGACGTCATGGTAGCTACTGATGTTATATTCCGGCCTCCAATGGATAATAATAATAATGGACACTGCACTACGCTTCTAGGCTGTGATGGACGATGTCAGGGCCGTACAACACAAACCGTTGCCAATGGCGACATCCGTGTACACAAACTTGCTTGGTCAGCCTACTATGTAAGTTGGTCTGAGGTGTTTAATAGCACACTTCTGTTGTAGAAAGATCACAGGCAAACAGATTATTGACATTCTTTGTGTACCAACAGGAACAGTCGGGATACCCTGATGTCCAGAAGGGTAACGTCGTAGTTTCTGAACGATATAATGTCAAATGATGGACCTCCCCCTCGGTGGAGGAATTGTCCCAGAAAAGGCCAGCCAGTAGCAGGTAGATTCCTGCCAATGAAGACTATGCTGGGTCCTGAATACGATGACAAGGTTCCAGAAGACAATCAGTTCCATCCAAGCATGCTGTCGAACTATTTAAAAAGCCTCAACGTGCGAATGAGCCTGCTCGTCGACCTTACAAATACCACTCGCTATTACGACTGCAAGGCCATCGAAAAGGAAGGCATCAAATATGCCAAACTTCCGTGTGAAGGACACGACAAGTGTCCTTCATCGGAGACCACGGAGAAGTTCATTGGGATGTGTGAAGACTTCCTGGAGAAGAATCCCACGGAACTAATCGGCGTCCACTGCACGCACGGCTACAACCGGACAGGTTTCCTGGTGTGTGCGTACCTGGTGGAGAAGATGGACTGGGGGGTCGAGGCGGCTGTGGCCAGCTTCGCCCAGTCGCGCGCCCCGGGGATCTACAAGGGAGACTATCTGAAGGAGCTGTACCGACGCTATGGCGACGTGGCGGATGCGCCCCCCGCCCCCACGCGGCCCGAGTGGTGCTTCGACGAGGATGGCAACGTGATAGGACAGGAGTCAGGCCCCACCTCATATGACTCGGTGCCCGGTGGTGGCAAACGGTGGCGAGAGCGGGTGAAGCCGGGTGCAGTGTTCCTGGAAGGTGTCGCAGTGACGGGGGTCACACAGGTCACCACGCAACCCAAACTGGGAGATATTCAGAGCACGTGTCAGCAGTTCACCGGATGGAACAAGTCTGGGTTTCCCGGCGCTCAGCCCGTGTCCATGGACAGGAGGAACCTCCACCTTCTGCAGCAGAATCCGTACAAGGTCAGCTGGAAAGCTGATGGCACTCGCTACATGATGTTGATCGCCGGTAGACACGAAGTGTACATGGTTGACAGAGACAACGCGGTATTCCACGTGGCCTACCTCGAGTTCCCCTTCAGCCAGGATCTGTGTGTCCACCTGTCCAACACCTTGCTGGACGGGGAGATGGTCATCGACCTAGTGGACGGCCGGTCCATCCCCCGCTACCTGATCTACGACATCGTCAAGTTCAACGGGCAGCCCGTTGGCCAGTGTGATTTCAATACCCGACTGTCGTGCATTAGCAACGAGATCATCTATCCCCGGATGGAGGAGATGAAGACAGGGCGACTTGACAAAACCAAGGAGACTTTCAGCATACGAAAGAAGGACTTTTATGACATTCACCAATCGCGCAATCTCCTGGGAAGAAGCTTCTTATCTCAGGTCAGCCACAAAGTGGACGGGCTTATCTTCCAGCCGTGCGGGAGATACAGACCCGGGACGTGTGACGACATCCTCAAGTGGAAGCCCCCGAGTCACAACTCGGTGGACTTTCGCCTCAAGATCACGCAAGAGAAAGGAGAAGGTCTGCTCCCTCAGATGATGGGCGAGCTGTACGTGGGCGGATACGACAAGTGGTTCGGGAAGATGAAGGCCTCCAGGCAGCTGAAGCAGTACGACAACAAGATCATCGAGTGCACCTTCAGGAACAACGCCTGGGTCTTCATGAGACACAGGACGGACAAGAGTTCCCCCAACTTCTATAACACGGCAGTGTCGGTGTGCAACAGCATCCAGCATCCCGTCACAGAGCACATGCTCTTGGAGTTGTTGGACCACTGTCCCCAGGCAATGCAGACACGGAACCGGAAGCACCTGCCGGACCCGGACTCATGCCCCCCTCCTCCTCCTCCAAAGAGACCCAACCATGCTATTCTGTAGAGACAGGCCCCCTCATGTTCCACATGTCTTGTTCAGCCAGCAGTCTTAAGTTCATGTTCCACTTGTCTTGTACAGCCAACATTCTTCAGTTCATGTTCCACTTGTCTTGTACAGCCAGCAGTCTAAGTTCATGTCCCACATGTCTTGTAAAGCCAGCAGTCTTAAGTTCATGTTCCACTTGTCTTGTACAGCCAGCAGTCTTAAGTTCATGTTCCACTTGTCTTGTACAGCCAACAGTCCTCAGTTCATGTTCCACTTGTCTTGTACAGCCAGCAGTCTAAGTTCATGTTCGTCTTGTACAGCCAGTAGTCTAAATTCATGTTCGTCTTCTACAGCCAGTAGTCTAAGTTCATGTTTGTCTTCTACAGCCAGCAGTCTAAGTTCATGTTCGTCTTGTACAGCCAGCAGTCTAAGTTCATGTTCGTCTTGTACAGCCAGCAGTTTAAGTTCATGTTCGTCTTGTACAGCCAGAGTTTAAGTTCATGTTCGTCTTGTACAGCCAGCAGTTTAAGTTCATGTTCGTCTTGTACAGCCAGCAGTTTAAGTTCATGTTCGTCTTGTACAGCCAGCAGTCTTAAATTCATGTTCCACATGTCTTGGACAGCCAGCAGTCGTGCTTCTCCTAGGGTCTATTTTAGTTTAGAAACTATATGAATGAATGAATGATTTTATTTACGTGTCTGAGTGCCTTTTGCCTTTTTACGGGATTATTCAGACACAATTTACAGTACAATATATTTCCTGACACCAAAATATTAAACAGAAGTAAATATCATACAATGTATAGTATACATAACATAATCAAGATTACTGTACATTCAAGTATTCCATTTTGTCGAGAGAGAGAGAGAGAGAGAGAGAGAGAGAGAGAGAGAGAGAGAGAGAGAGAGAGAGAGAGAGAACATAAGGAGATAATGGACCGATTTGCGTCTAACTTCGACAAGGTATAGATGTATACACACACATAGGATATATATGTGCATATATGTACATACACACAAATAACTTAGATCTCAGCATAGGAGTTGGTATGATCCATCACCAGTGCCAGGCTTCATGGATAAAGTTTGACATTTGCGAATGTATGGTTATCAAATAAATATTTAACTAAAACACTGACCTACATGTATTTTTTTTATCAAATAGTGTTTTTCTTAAATCATGATAAAAAGGGCAGTACAATAGAAAATGGAATTCATCCTCGACCTCACCAAGTTCACAATAGCTACATAGTCTTTGATCTATTTCCGTTCCATGTAGTGGCAGTATTCCCGAGGGGAACTGTGCACAACATAGATCATACACAACATATTTTCCACATTCATACACAGTTTTAAACTGGCAATATGTACGTATAGTTTAGGTTTATCATTGATTTCTTCCAACCATTTAACTCTGTATTTTGCCATAGCCAATTCCTTGAATATCCCCACATCTACCTTCTGTCTGTGGATGTAGAGATGCCCAAGTCCATGCTCACGGAGAAGATCAGACACTTCCTGTGCCCAATAACATCCTATTAGAATATCCCATCTGAAAATCCTATATTTGCCATTCTGTCATCTGGTAGGTCGAAAGCATTCTGTTCCACAGGTTTATTACATTAATTTTCCACCTAACTTCACAAAATATCCTAGCCTGGCGCAAGCCACACTTCACCCGACCCTATTGCATATTATGCATATGCCCCGAGCCCAGCGCAGTGGTATATTAGTATCGCAACGCGAGGCTAACGATAACCATCCCATATCACCTTAACCGCTGTTATAGGAGCAAATGTGTGAACCCCCAATGATGTGGAACACAGCATGGCTGATTGGTTGAAACACATGCCCATATATGGATATGGTACACAAACTGACTCGGTCCGCCTATATGAGATCTTCCGAGGTGTTTGAATAGCACTGCTGTCGTAGGCCCACTGACGAACAGATTCTTCGTACCACAGGATGGGTCCGGATACTCTGATGTCCAGAAGGGCTATTTGGGTGAAGTTGTTCAAGTAAATAGAGTGAAACGGATCCTCTGAACAATAATGTCAAACGCTAGACCTCCCCCTCGGTGGAGGAATTGTCCCAGAAAAGGCCAGCCCGTAGCAGGTAGATTCCTTCCAATGAAGACTATGCTGGGTCCCGAATACGACGACAAAGTTCCGGAAGACGATCACTTTCATCCAAGCCTGCTGTTGGACTATTTAAAAAGCCTCAAAGTGCGAATGGGCCTGCTCGTCGACCTGACGAATACCGCTCGCTTTTATGACTTCAGGGCCATCGAAAAGGAAGGCATCAAATATGCCAAACTTCCATGTAAAGGGCACAAGGAGTGTCCTTCATCGGAGACCACAGAGAAGTTCATTGTGATGTGTGAAGACTTCCTGACGAAGAATCCCACGGAATTAATCGGCGTCCACTGCACACACGGCTTCAACCGGACGGGTTTCCTGGTGTGTGCCTACCTGGTGGAGAAGATGGACTGGAGTGTGGAGGCGGCTGTGGCCGGCTTCGCCCAGTCCCGCGCCCCGGGGATCTACAAGGAAGACTACCTCAGGGAACTGTTCAGACGCTATGGCGACGTAGTGGACGCACCCCCCGCCCCCGCGCGGCCCGAATGGTGCTTCGACGTCGACGATGATGACCACAACGAGGACGGCAACGTAATTGGCCTGGAGTCGGGCTCCTCCTGCGGTTCGGTGCCCGGCGGAGGCAGCAAACGGAGGAGAGAGTGGTTGAAGCTGGGTGCAGTGTTCCTGGAAGCTGTGACAGTGACGGGGGTCACACAGGTCACCACGCAACCAACACTGGGGGAGATTCAGAGCACGTGTCAGCAGTTCACTGGATGGGACAAGTCTGGGTTTCCCGGCGCTCAGCCCGTGTCCATGGACAGGAGGAACCTCCACCTTCTGCAGAAGAAACCATACAAGGTCAGCTGGAAAGCCGACGGCACTCGCTACATGATGTTGATCGCCGGGAGGAACGAAGTGTACATGGTTGACAGAGACAACGCGATCTTCCACGTGGCCAACCTCGAGTTCCCCTTCAGCCAGGATCTGTGCGTCCACCTGTCCAACACCTTGCTGGACGGGGAGATGGTCATCGACATAGTGGATGGCCGGTCCATCCCCCGCTACCTGATCTACGACATCGTCAAGTTCAACGGGCAGCCCGTTGGCCAGTGTGATTTCAATACCCGACTGTCATGCATTAGCAACGAGATAATTTATCCCCGGACGGAGATGGTGAAGACGGGGAAACTTGACAAAACCAAGGAGCCTTTCAGCGTCCGAAAGAAGGACTTTTATGACATTCATGAATCGCGCAATCTCCTGGGAGGAAGCTTCCTATCTCAGGTCAGCCACAAAGTGGACGGGCTGATCTTCCAGCCGTGCGGGAGATACAAACCCGGGACGTGTGACCATATCCTCAAGTGGAAGCCTCCGAGTCAAAACTCGGTAGACTTTCGCCTCAAGATCACGAAACTGGGAGGGGAAGGGTTGCTCCCTCAGACGGTGGGCTTGCTGTATGTGGGCAGATACAACCAGCCACTGGCGAAGATGAAGGCCTCCAAGCAGCTGAAGCAGTACGACAACAAGATCATCGAGTGCACCTTCCGGGACAACACCTGGGTCTTCATGAGACAGAGGACGGACAAGAGTTTACCCAACTCCTATGTCACGGCCATGGCCGTGTGGAACAGCATTCAGCATCCTGTCACAGAGCACATGCTCTTGGAGTTGTTGGACCGCTGTCCCCTGCAGGGACTGCCAACACAGAACCGAAAGCACCCACCGGACCCAACCTCATGCCCCCCTCCTGCAAAGAGACCCAACCATGCTATCCTGTAGATACGGGCTGGGTGGGACCTTCTGGACTGGACTGCTCCACAAGTTGCAGTACATTGTATATTGCACACCTCTTCCTCCCCAAGTTTTGTTTTCCCAACCATTTATACAGGTTTGATTATTGATGTTTTTGTTGGATTCATCTTGTAGGGTTTCTTTAAAATGCTTGTTCTTAAACTGCATAACATGAAGCTCAATGCATGTCTTTTTTGTGTGTTTCTATTTTAGCAAGCTGAGCTTGATCATTAGTAGAGGCCTGGGACCTCTAGTACTATATAGGGCATAGCGGACATATTCTTGCTCCATCGATCCAGACCCCATTCATTTTTCCCATAGAGATTTCCAAAAAATATTTATATCAATGGTTTTAAGCCTATAATTAAACCTACCAGGATCCTGGTGAATCATGAACATAAAAACATCTCGCACGTAGTCTCGCGCAGCCAGACAACTATTCCACAATCTAAAAATGCTCTAAAAACTACAGCTCCCAGGAGCCGAGTAACGGAAGCAGTCTCTGCTGCTCAGACCAGAAATATATTTGATCAATCATGACGCTGTGCTCACAGAACTGTAATGCCATTGGAAACACAACCGAGATGGGAGCATGTAGTCATACGAGCGGTAGATTCATGTTATTTGGTTAGTTTAACACAGAAAAGAATCATGGAATTAACACTGACAACTGTAGTGACTAGAAACTAGAAATGCACTCTGTCGAGCTGCCAACTTGCACTTTGCACACAAGTTGGCCATGAATGGCCTAGTTGGCCGTGAATGGCCTACTTGTGCGCGAGCAGAGCGCGCAACTTTCTCTGACTCTTGTCAACTTACATTGTGTTTGGCGCCCCGGCTCTCCACCGTCAACTACTGCACTATAAGAAGACCCCAATCAAGTTATTGAAACATCTGACATATAGTTAAAAAACAACAACAAAAAAAACAGTGCTTTTTAGTGCTTTTAGCAGTTTTTGTATTGACTTGTACTTTCGTTGAACTGTAGGCTACCCATTCTATACAATCAATGAATCCCTCTTGACTCTTGGTCGGGATACCAATTTTATCCAATCAGATGAGAGAACTCATAGCCCTGGATAAATAAGCGAAATTCGATATGAATTTCATTGAAGGTCCATGGTTTAGAAGTGGTTAAAATGCCAGTCCGTAACTTCATATAGCCCAGTATGTAGGCTATAGGCCTGTGTGGGTTTTTTTAAAGCATTTTGACCCCTTCTGAAAATGAGTCATATGAGACAAAATGTGTGGTGGACCAGTTGTACTTCATCCTATTCATCTGAACCAGAATCTGGCTCAAACATATATATGACTGAATCTCACCAATTTGTCCTCCCTCTGCCATTTTATGTGTAAACACATGGGCGGAGCCATGGGCAGTCCTTTTGTAAGAAGGGGGAGGGACTATGACAGGTGGGTGGTCTTAAAGTAGGAGGCGGGGGGGGGGCTGGATAAGGTGGGTGGTGCTAAGGTTAAACTCACGCATACCTAATGAACTGGTGGGTGTGTCCACATAAAACCATCATTTTAACAAATACTGTACACTTTTTTGAACAAATTATACCTCCTTGTATAACAATAACACCTGATGATCATGTTTAAGGGTGGGAAAAAAATCACGGCACTCCATCTTCAAGCATTTTGACCCCTTCTGATAATGAGTCATATTCCAGGTTGAGACAATAAATTCAGAGACAAAATGTTGGCTAAATGTTATGTATTTATTTATTTATTGAAGACGTTGTTGGAAAAGCTATTTTAATCTCTGACCACTAGATGGCAGTGAGGCACAATGAATGACAGCATTGCTGAGTTCAGAAGAGAACCTAGTCCAGTGGACTCTCCTCCTACTGCTTAAATTGTTAACCATCATCAGTGGTGGAAAAAGTGGTTAATGTATGTTTTGTAATAACAAATCCAAATCTACAAAGTAACTATAGTGGGCTAACTCAAGTTTTCAAATGAATGAATCTGATTAATTGAAAATGGAGGACCCTGATGCAAACAAGTCTTATAGTTCTTTTATAGTTTCATCCACGTACACTGTAGCAGGTTTTGTATTAGGCTACCTTGTGCTTTTGTTTGAAATGTACCGATTCTGCATACTGTGAATGAAATGTTCAATCAATCAATCAATCAATGTAGTGAAAATACATTATTTGGATCTGAGTAGGTATAGAAGTAAAAGTAGGCTACTGGAAATGCTCAAGCATAAAGTACAAAAACCTCAAAAGTACAGTACTTAAGCAAATGTACTTTACATATGGTTAACGTTACACTACTGACCACTATCAACCTTTCTTATATGCCTGTTGAATGTATGGTATAGCCTACTGGGATTCCTAATTGAAGTTGAACATGTCACCAGTGGCTTTTTAACCTAACACAGTGGTTTTCCCCCAGTGGTCCTTGAGGTTCCAGGTGGTCCCCGGCTGAATGTTGGAGAGTTACACTTGTAGTTCTTTGACGCTCGCTGTAATCTTCATCATTCTTCCGGGTCCTTGGAAACGCCCCCAGCCACTGCGTTTTTTAATAGTTTCACTGAGGTTATAGGTCAATCACAGTGACTGGCCAGTCACAGCGCACCATCTACTCAAACACGCTGAAGATCCCCATGCTCGCATCTTTAACTCTTGAGAGCGTATAAAGTGAAACCAAATTGACCCTTATTGTTTGGTTTTATGATAACAAAATAATTATGTTTTGGGTCTGAGAGGCTATAAATGTCATCAAATGGTGGTCCGTGGCTCAAATGCATGTGGGCCTTGATATATGAAAAGGGTTGAAAACCACTGACCTTACAGTTCTTCAGTGAGTCAAATCACGAAAGATAATTCCACTGGTACTATGGCGTCATGTGGAATGTTTAATTATTATCACATCACACACATCAATAATTACACGTACAATTACAGCCAGAGTGCAGTGTCCGCTGGTAAAGAGTGTGTGCGTGCGTGTGTGTGTGTGTGTGTGTGTGTGTGTGTGTGTGTGTGTGTGTGTGTGTTGTGTGTGCAGGCTGAAGAATAAGTCATTGTGTGACAGTACAGCTGTCATGTGACCTCTTGGTGTGACAGGACGGCCTCAGCACCTGCCTCTCTCTCTCTCTCTCTCTCTCTCTCTCTCTCTCTCTCTCACTCTCTCTCCTGCTTCTCTCTCTCCCTCCCTCCTGCCCCTCTCTCTCTCTCTCTCTCTCTCTCTCTCTCTCTCTCTCTCTCTCTCTCTCTCTCTCTCTCTCTATCCTTTACTCTCCTCTCTCTCGCTTTCTTATGTCTGCCATATAAAATGTCCATATTATCCATTATCCAAAATATAACTTATCCAAAAGCATCAATTCAAAAGTAGCAGATTCACAAGCTATGTGTGTTACAAAATATATAATAAATCCTATACGCATCCTACTATAAATGCACCACGTCTCTGCGTGTGTATGTGTAGAAGAGAACCGTTTGACCCGCCAAAGCCGGACCCACACGCTTCTCCAGAACCACCACAAAAGGCTCTGCTCAGGTTCCGCCAGTGGGCCTAATGAGGCCAACTCCTTTCACCTGGGCCAGGCTCTGCCAGTGGGCCTAATGAGGCCAACTCCTTTCACCTGTGCAATTTCCAGCCTCTGCCTCAGCTAATTGAGGCTCAACCAAACAGGCTCTGCCAGTGGGCCGAATTGATTGCCAAATAGTATACACTTTTCAGTTTGTAGTCTTCACACACAGGCACATACACAGATCTCCATGTGGGACATCGGCGGGTGCTATGCAGTGGCGTGCACAGGTAGACACTAGGGGGTGCTAGAGCACACCCTGCCCTTTTTGGCAATGTGCTCTTAAAAAAAGAAAAAAAGAAAGAAAAGAAAAAAACATTTTCTTTTTATTCTTAATTTGTAGTGTGTGGACCATGGTGACATTGATCAAATCTTGATAAAAAATGCTTCTACTATATTATTTAGGCCCCCACAATCTAAAGCTATGTTTCTATGTCAGTGGTTCTTCGATAAAAAAAGAAATAGCAGACCTACAAGCACGTAGCACGCCACTCGGTGGCACGCTATGAGCTTGTAGATATGCTATTTTTCAATAGCTAAAGCACCAAAATGGGTTCCCGCCCCAAAATGTGCTGCACAAGGTGCCCTTTTTTTCACTTGATCACCTGCCCCTCTAAGTGTCTGTGCACGACACTGGTGCTATGACAACGTATATCATTATGTTCCCAATAAGGTGCATCGTTCCACAGTAGGCCGGTGGCCGCGACTGCGACGGGCACACTTACAGTACAGGTCTAGTTGAGTTAAATTAATCACATTCAATCTCCAATGTCCCCCCGTTGTTGAACATGAGATTTTGCCTTCTAATTTTCATGCCATCATAAATAAGCCTAAATTGCCCCAATGCATCGCATAACGGGAAGGCATTTATGAGCTCATACTGTAGATCAGCTATTCTTCACACAGCAATATACAGGACTTAAGTTGCATGAGGATTGTACTGTCCATGTGCAAACATTATGAACGCTGTAATGAATCCAAACTTATTGGAGCGCTGCTTAGTCATTAGCACATGTTTCCTTGGAAAGTTCCCTACGGAATTCCACCTCCTCCTGGTATCACACCGAGATTCATTGTCGAGGACTCGAGGTAGACTTTAGCCTAGAGAGGAACGGATATTATGTGGACTGATATTGTTGTTGTTTGTGGACCTGCCGCTGTCACAAATTCTTCCAAAAAAGTTTAACTGCCAATGTCACAATTATCATCTCTCTTCCAAGGTGTGAAATCTGCGTAGGCAAAGTAATTGCTGTAAGATGGAGGCTAGATTTAGGTGTTTTTGGGGGCAGGATTTCCCTCTTGACTCTCATTCATTCAATGCCACATTGACTATGTTTACACCTCTTGGTTCTCATCTAAATGTCACTAAAAACTAAGCTTTGGACGTCACCTCTCCAAACAAAATGATATGACGACATCTCGGCCTATAAGCCCATGACTCACCGGATTCCAACACACTTTGAGAGCTTGGGATGCCTGGAAGACTTGGGGTTAAGCAAATATCACTGGGATTGGTATTTAAGATAGTCAAAGAGACAGTGGCCCCAATGCCCTCATACATGTCTGAACCGCTTCTCGTGAGTGACACCCACATCCACAACACTCTAATAATCTGGTACCACTCAAGTTTTCTTGATTTGTTGAAATGTATTTACAGTTGAAAGTACGGAACAAAAACAACAACAAAAAATAAGGGGAGGTGAATGTATAAAAAACAAATATCGGGAGGCCACAAGGGGAGGTGAATGTATAAAAACATCTATCGGGAGGCCACAAGGGGAGGTGAATGTATGAAAAACATCTATCGGGAGGCCACAAGGGGAGGTGAATGTATAAAAACATCTATCGGGAGGCCACAAGGGGAGGTGAATGTATAAAAACATCTATCGGGAGGCCACGAGGGGAGGTGAATGTATAAAAACATCTATCGGGAGGCCACGAGGGGAGGTGAATGTATAAAAACATCTATCGGGAGGCCACGAGGGGAGGTGAATGTATAAAAACATCTATCGGGAGGCCACAAGGGGAGGTGAATGTATAAAAACATCTATCGGGAGGCCACAAGGGGAGGTGAATGTATAAAAACATCTATCGGGAGGCCTCAAAGGGAGGTGAATGTATAAAAAAACATCTATCGGGAGGCCACAAGGGGAGGTGAATGTATAAAAAAACATCTATCGGGAGGCCTCAAAGGGAGGTGAATGTATAAAAAAACATCTATCGGGAGGCCACAAGGGGAGGTGAATGTATAAAAACATCTATCGGGAGGCCACGAGGGGAGGTGAATGTATAAAAACATCTATCGGGAGGCCACGAGGGGAGGTGAATGTATAAAAACATCTATCGGGAGGCCACAAGGGGAGGTGAATGTATAAAAACATCTATCGGGAGGCCACAAGGGGAGGTGAATGTATAAAAACATCTATCGGGAGGCCTCAAAGGGAGGTGAATGTATAAAAAAACATCTATCGGGAGGCCACAAGGGGAGGTGAATGTATAAAAACATCTATCGGGAGGCCACGAGGGGAGGTGAATGTATAAAAACATCTATCGGGAGGCCACAAGGGGAGGTGAATGTATAAAAACATCTATCGGGAGGCCACAAGGGGAGGTGAATGTATAAAAACATCTATCGGGAGGCCTCAAAGGGAGGTGAATGTATAAAAAAACATCTATCGGGAGGCCACAAGGGGAGGTGAATGTATAAAAAAACATCTATCGGGAGGCCTCAAAGGGAGGTGAATGTATAAAAAAACATCTATCGGGAGGCCACAAGGGGAGGTGAATGTATAAAAAAACATCTATCGGGAGGCCACGAGGGGAGGTAAACCAGCAACCTTCTAATTCCCTGGCGGCCGGCCTCTCTACTCTATACCCACTTAGCTAGAGTATTGTGGAATTGTGCATATGTAATAGCCATACCAAAATGGCCCCCGGCCCCATTGCATCTATAATCCCAGTGTGGACTACTGGTCATGTCCGAGGCATGTGGGGTTGGCGGCCGCCCGGTGGCATGTTATGGCATAACAGCCCGGTTGGCACGTTATTTTACAGTAGAGGAATGGCATGACTAAAATTCATCACGGCATGGCAGCTCCAGAATGTCCAGTGGTGTGAAGTAACTACGTTACTTTTTTTCCAAGTACTGAACTTTTTTTTTACTTTACTGGAGTATTTCCACTTTTCAGTACTTTTACTTCGACTCCACTTTACATCTCAGAGGTGAATACCGTATTACACTTTTACTCCACTATAGAATTATAATGAAAACTTTACTTTTTTTGATTATTATTATTACAAAATATATAGCCTATACATTTCGTCCATTTGAAAATAGCCGATCTACAAGCTCACATAATGACTTTCGGTATACATTTTGATGCCAATACTTTTACTCGAGTAAACCTTTAATTCTGTACTTAATTGCTTGTAACAAAGTATTTCCGCATTGCTGTATTTCCACTTAAGTAGAACACGAGAGTATATACTGTGTCCACCACTGCCAGAACAGAATGGCACACATACAGTACAGTCCAAAGGGAGTGGTCGGTCGGTAGCTAGCGGATCTCTCCTGTTTCCATGACTACGAAAACCACGCGCCATCCCAACAATCCCAGAATAACGTTTAACACATTCCAGGCGTTCAACCACCCCCCCCCCACCCCACCGTGTGCGACACTTCCTAGAGGGAAAAATAGTTAGCATTTGAGCTCTGTGGTGGATATAGCATTGCTCCGATGATGCTTGCCGGAGAGCATTCCTATATATACCCGTGAATATCTCCGTGATTCATCGAATTCTCGGGCAGTGCCCTCCTCTCTGCCCTGCACGGGACCAATTCGGATGAAATGGAAACATGGATCAGATTCCTTCTCTTTTTTTTTTTTGAGCGCTCGATGTGCCTCGCTTCGTTTTCTCTAAAGTATCTTATTTAAGCAACATCACATGAGAGGGTGTGCTTCATCGTCATTAGTGGCATGCCTGCGTTGCTGCAAACCATATCCAGACCTTCAAAACCCATAAAAGAGCTATATAAATGTGTATGTATCATGTGTTTTTTCCCGCAGTTAGTTGAATTATATCGATTCACAACTTTAGGATCGAACCAACGTCCGATGCAGACGCTATTTTGACCGATCCAGACACACGTGCATCGATGTAAGTCGCATCGTTAATGTTAAAATCGATTATCGATTCATATTGATATTTTTTGACACCTATAGTATGTATGTGTGTGTGTGTGTGTGTGTGTGTGTGTGTGTCGGGGTAAGAATGGCGGTCCCTTATTGGCTGTTGATGGTGACGTAACTAAGGTATACGTTTCAAGGTTGGTATAAGGTCAATAACGGGTCTAAAGGATTTAACCCATTCTAGACGGGAACCCCTTTTGGTGTTAGCATTATGTGCTTTAGCTATTGAAAAACAGCAGATCTACAAGCTCATAGCGCGCCACCGAGTGGCGCGCTAAGAGCTTGTAGGTCTGCTATTTTTGAAAAATCGAAAGAACGACTGACATTTTTAGAATCTGATCTCAGGTCAGAATGGGTTCATCAGACCAGTGTGTGTCCAGTGGAAACCTCGTATGAATCTGATCTCAGGTCAGAATGGGTTAAAACAGCATAAATAAATAGCATACATTTAGCAGTTTGTATTATAGACATTAGTTATAGTAGCAGTACTTGCGCTCTGCTTGCGCACAAGTAGGCCATTTATGGACTACTTGTGTGCAGGGCGCAATTTGGCAGCTCAACAGAGTGCATTTCCAAGTTATTATTATTAAATAAGGAGGGAGGAAGACTGGTAGCCTTCAGCTTGCACGGTCGGTATGTGTGTCACTCTCCCTGCATGCTCTCCTGCGTGCTCGTCTGCGTGCCTGCAGAGCCTACATGTTTACCCTCCTATAGTGTCTCGGGAAGTCTGTAACGGAATCTCTGTTGTCGCTAGAAGTTCTGCTCTCTCACCTACACACTGCACACGCACGCATACACACACACACACACACACACACACATTCCGTCTGTTGTGTCCGGCTATTTGGTGGTCGCTCCAGAAACCAGGCATGCTAAATCTGTCCACGGTGCTGACATGGGAGAAGGTCACTTGGAGCCGGAGATAAACAACCATGGGACTTGGGGGGATCTACAAGCAGATTTAGCAGATCTACAAGCTCGCCTGCGTCTGCTATTTTTTAAATCTTCTCTTCTGGGGGGGGGGGGGGGGGGGGGGTTCCTACCTAGGTCCGCGCGGCCAAATACAATACATGTCATTTTGGGGCTATATCCAAAAAAAGAAGAAGCTCAACACGACCCGCAGGTCTAGTTAGTCGCGGGCGTGTGAATGAAACGAGCACGCTCGCAGCAATTCCACGGGACCGCGCCCAGTCCTGACGCCTCGGCTTCTCCGTGTGTATACAAAAAACAAAAACGCAGGTCTCATTGAAAATGAATTACTACGCGCGTTAATCGCTGCGCCCGCTAATCATAACCTCAGTCTTAACCGGCCACGTAGGTCGCTAATGGTAACGTCAGTCTTAACCGGCCACATATGTCGCTATAATCCTAACCTCAGTCTTAACCAGCCACGTATGTCGCTATAATCCTAACCTCAGTCTTAACCGGCCACGTAGGTCGCTAATCCTAACCTCAGTCTTAACCGGCCACGTATGTCGCTATAATCCTAACCTCAGTCTTAACCGGCCACTGGTTAGGTACGTAGGTAGGTAGGTCGGACTGACTATAAGCCATGTGGAAAAGCCAGTCCTCTGGACGGGTCTGGGATCGCTGCCACCCACACATAGTTTCCACAAGCAGCCATCCATCCATCCGCTCACGCCTCCCCTCTCAACATCACTCCACGGGGGTGTAAACTTAACACCCAGACATCCTCCTCCTGCATGGAGCATCACCTGGTGTGTCTCCTTATGAGAGGAGCTATGCTGAATGTGGTTTACACTATGCTAATATGCTCGGTGTAAATTGCCCCCCCCCCCATAATATTAAGCTGGAGAGCTTTTATGAGGGCCGCGAGCAGCTCATGCATGCTCTCTGCAGTCCTCGATCTAAATTGTGTGAGATTAGTTTCTCTGCCTGGAAGGAAGAAGTCCAGTGCAGTTTGTATAGCCAGATTTACAGTATACATGTATTCAGTTTGTTTCCTGCAGGTCTACATTAGATGGGCTGTCCACACTCCAAACACGACAACTATAAATAATATATGTTTGTTTAAAATTGCTCCAACTCAAGAGGATGGCACATTGGCACTGTCGCCACAATTATCACCAGTGTGGAAGCTCACATTATCGTATTGTGACTTGGACTCTTCCTGACACCTATACCTGTGTAGACTAGTATACCAGAGACAAGGGACCAATCAAATAATCATAAATGTCATCACACTTGGCGTCTACACTTTTCTACCCTCACTTTTATCTTTAATATGTACTTTGCTCAGCCAATCAAATCGTCACTATGGGGTGATCAGCCAATTACAATGGAAATGCACAAAATGACAAAAACAAATTTCACCTGCAACCATTTTAAACCCTATATTTATTTAACTGGCTTTCTCCCCTCTAAATATCTTGACCCCTGAAAATAGCCCTTCTACGAGCTCACAGACATGTCGCAAGCTTGTAGATCTGCAATGTTCAAACAATGTTTCCCATAATAGGGACTTCAGGGTCAAGTATACACAAATGGCATTTCAGGTATATATCAAACCGTAAAATCGGATTAGCACAAATGTATATATAGATCCTAAATAAATAATTGTTGGCAGCGATGGAATATGAATTGTTTATTTTTGACAGTGAATATAAGTTAAGGGCTGCCATGTGGCGTTTGCCAGTATGTTAGTATAGGAAGTGTGCTGTGTGTGTGTGTGTGTGTGTGTGTGTGTGTGTGTGTGTGTGTGTGTGGGTGCGTGCGTGTCTGCCATCCAGTGAGTGGGATGCCGATGAAGGGAAGGGCAGTCGTTGGTACAGTACTGGGCGATGGGGCGAGGGGGGGCGAGGTCCATTCCTGCGATTCAACATGACACCACTTGCACTAAGACTGGCGACAGCTGCGTATGCGCATGCCGGCCATTCTGTTTGTTGTAGGGGATTACGCCACGATAAAAGCCCCAGTGACGAGCGCTCGTGGCTGGGCCTTGCAACTACTGTTTCGCCCCGACTTTAGCAGGCTTTGGGCCCGGCCGGGGCCTCCGGAGTGCTGTGAAAACACAGGTGGGGGGACGCTTCATTCTGAACGGGGGAATGAATGAATGGAGGGCATTCTAATGATGATGAACCTGACAGCAGAATATACAGTTAATGAATGAATGGGTGAGTGGATGAATGAATGAACCGAGGGCATTCTAATGTCAAGCATATATATGGGGAGTGGGGGACTGCCCATAAGCCATTAGTCAGGGCTGCGCGGCCCCGGTTAAGACTCACCTGTGCGCTGCAGGTTAAAAATCACCCGTGGCCGAACAAACTGCAGTCACTCACAACTGGCCAATATACACAAAAAAGATACTGGTTCTGTTTAGAATGAATTGTCGTCTCTCATCGTTCCACAAAATAATAGAAAATGCTGATCAATAAGGTGCTCGTTATCGTTTTGGGCTAAACAAATAATTAGAAGAAAAAAAGGACACTGTACACTTTTTTTAAATTTCCCACTCCTCACTCACTCCTTGGTGTTCGAACATGCTGACTATAGAGTTGCTGTTTCCACTTCATTTTGTCTTTATGTTGCTGTTCATTGTGTATCGTTGTTTTGCTCTCGGTATTTCAGTATATTTCTCTGGTTACTGACTGTACAGTATACTTTGTTGTACTCTATATAACCATAGAACACTAAACATTATGTTTAGTGTGATTTTCATAACGTTGTAGCAGTGACATTGTAGATTAAGGTATTATGTTTGTTTCCCTGCCCACATGCCACATCCCTCTTTTTTTCTACAGGCAGGTGTTCTGGTGAATTTCACCTAGATTCAGTGATACTACTAGCCTGACACTCAGTCTGAATTTTCATTTCGTTTCACTTCAATCGCCAGAACATATTTTCTTAATGGGCGTGGCTAGCGATTCAGGGCTGGAGCCAGGCTACCACAATGGCCTGGGCTTTTTGGCTGGACCAATTCTCAGATGTCCCAGGAATCAATGGGTGGATCAAAGGAGAAGATTCCAGCTCCATTTTTTCTCCCTTTATTGAATATTCTTTAAAATAATATATTTTCACCTATGTTTCACCATTTCACGCTGTTTTTCGTCGTTTTGTGAAACTTCATGTTGAACTATTAAAAATCACACACGTGTGAACTGAGTGGTGCAATCCCCCCCCCCCTCTCTCTCTCTCTCTCTCTCTCTCTCTCTCTCTCTCTCTCTCTCTCTCTCTCTCTCTCTCTCTCTCTCTCATTAGAGACACAGCACTACCCCTCTCTCTGTTTCTGGCGCCCCCTACTGGTATAAATAAGTAACATACTCATGCTCATTGACGTACACACGTACACAAACAGGTACATGGACATTGCTGGTTGTAGGAGTGGTTGCACCACTCAAAAAACAGTACCTCAAATTGCAATGCATTGTTGTATAGCTTAATATATTTCGATGAGTAATAATTATGTTGTATGGAATGTAAATAGTGATAGTGTGACAAACGTTTTGTGTAGGTTTAGTGTTCTAGGGATAAATAAATAAAGTGGATTGGATTGAGAAACATTGGCCTGCCCTCATGGTGCTCACACGCAGGCCGGTGATGTATGTTGTGACCGGGACGGGACCGGACAGGACAGGACAGGACAGGCCGACCCAAAGCAAGGAGGGCTGAAAATGCTCTCCTCCTTCACCTCCTCCTCCTCCTCCTCCTCCTCCAAACTCAGCTGTCTCACAATGTGCTGCTGCTTGTCACCGAGGAGAGGAGCAAAAACACTGTGCCTTGTGACAAGGTCCACATGCACGCACGCACGCACGCTCACACGCATTGCACGCGCACGCACGCACGCTCACGCACGCACATACTGTACATACTGTACATACGTACAGACTTTTAGAATAGACTATTTGCAGTCCAAACTATATACAACAATTGAAAACAGTGGGTTTCCTTTTTTCATATCAAGGTCCATTGTTTTTTCGGCGTTTGAGCTATATATACGGACAACCATTTGATGAGATTTAGCCTCTCAGATCCAAAACTAAAGGACATGTTGTTGTCGTGGGATAAGATCTTGTCCATAATTCCATGCTGTGTTGATGTTGGTATACCATAGATGTTGATAACAGGCAAACATTGATCAAAATAACAATTCTCCTACATTCTCTAATTGTGTAGACTTCTTGTAAATTACTTAATGCTGATGTTTAACAATAACTGTACTCTTGAGAGCGTAAAATAATATTCGCGCTCATAAGCTACAGCATGGGGGGGGGGGGGGGGGGAACTATATTGGGTCATCGGTTCAGGAAAGATGCGTATTTGTTGTACACACTCTCTGCCATATTCCCTCAACATGGCACTTATAAACTGAGCAAGTCTGCACCATCCATCTATCCATCTTCAACCGCTTATCCGTGGTCGGGTCGCGGGGGCAACAGTTTTACCAGAGCACTCCAGACTTCCCTCTCCAGGGCAACATTAGTGACTTCCTCCTGGGGGACCCTGAGACGTTCCAAGGCCTGCAGTGAGTCGATGTGTTTACTCCAACTGCGTCTTGGTCTGGGGTCTCCTCCCAGTGGGACGTGCCTCGAGGACCTCCCTATAGGGTCCTATAGGGAGACGCCCGAGAGGCATCCTAACCAGATGCCCGAACCACCTAAGCAGTGACTCTACTCCGAGTCCCTCTCGTTTGACTGAACTTCTCACCCTATCTCTAAGGGCCAGCCACCCGTCGAAGAAAACTCATTTCAGCCGCTTATATTCGCTACTAACATTATGTTTAGGGTTAGTAGTGTCAGTGTTGCCAATTAACTCTCGTGAGAGAAATGAGCCAACCCACCTCCAAAAAACAAGCCAACTCTTGTGGGAGAAATAAACCAAAAAATCTCCCCTCCAAAAACAACAAGGCAAAACATAATATGACCATATAATCCTATAATACAAAGTCGTGGTGAAATCAGCGGAATTGGCAACCTTGGTTAGTATTTACACACAGTGAGTATAAACACTGACCCCCCCCCCCTCCCCCCCACACACCAACCCCCCCCCCCCCCCTGCAGGGAGGAGGCAGCTCAAGTGTTCACTTGAAAATGCTGAGAGGGAGAACTTGTCCTTGGAGTGTGACTGACACCTCTGACACTACACTGGTCCCCTTCCCCCTATACACACTAAAACACAGTACACGCGCGCACGCACACACGCACACACGCACGTTCTCCATCTATTGCTGACAATGGGGTTAAGATGACAGGAGGTTATGAGTGACTCCGACACACTGCGCCTCCCCCAGCCCTCCCCCCCAACCCCCCAGTCCCACACAGACGTCTTTGTCCCCTGACTCCACCATCAGTGACGATCCATCACAGACTAACCTGACAGCCCTCACCACCGCCAGCCAGGCCATAGCGCTGGCCCCGGACGGACTGATAGCCCTGCCATGGGCGCCACGTTCCACCATGTGCCCCCTTTCATTAACCCGAAACTACACCACCATGCTGCCCCCAAACCCCCACCCCACCCCCCCACCGGGCAGGCAGCCCACCACCCCGAACGGACCATGCACGTACGTCGGCCTCATGCCAAAGAACTGAATAAACACTGAAATCCTAATATCGTTATGGTCGTAGTAGCAGAAGTGTGTGTTTGTATTTAAACACACTTATTCTCCTGACACGTTTTGAGCTGCTATATACTTGTGCTGTCTTTTGTGGGGTTTTTTTTGAGTGGTGCAACCACTCCTATAGAACCAGCGATGTCCACCCGTTCCTATATGTCTGTCCGTATGTTTATAGGGTACCAACGGGGGGGGGGGCGCTGTTGCACCACTCACTTCAGAGCAGGTCTGATTATTTTAGTTTGTTGAACAAGAACATGAACGATGAATAAAATGTAAGTTTGAAAGAAAAAAAAAAGTTGTAACTATATAGCACATTTCCGTATTGATGGAAATGCGCAGGGATAGACAGAGACAAGTTGAATTGGTCGGCTGTAGGTGATACATAAGAGTGTGACCAGCGAGTTTGACGTGTTTGGCAGCACCACAGCTTTCTTTTAACTCACATATAGCACGGTGGACATCTACAGAGGTGATTTTTTTTAAAGTAAAAAAATAAGTTTTAGTTTTAGGGGAACCAGCCGTGATATATGAGTTTGTGTCTTGTGAGTTGGCATAGATAGTGATAGAAGTGAAGTGGTTGTTAAAGGCTTGAGAGACATGGGATCCGAGACTATATTTCATTATTCATTTTGAGATGTTTTTATTGCATTTATTGAGAAAGTGGTTCAATTTAGTCCAGAACAGTTTTGGAACTGTTAAGCTGTTTTCATTAGAAAGAAGAAAATAAAGGCATGGAGACAACACTATTTGTTTTGTTTTTCTTCTTATAAATTATTTGATCGGCCCAAAACATTGTGTTCATTGTCATGATTTGTCACGATCCGCGTTGGCTTTGTCCGCGGCGTAACCGTCTTTAAATAAATACTTTAAGAAATGCCTATGGGAAAAATGCATTGGGTTTCATTTCCTGGGCCACTCGTTGTTCTGAAAGGGGGAGGGACTGCGACGCTCTATTGGCAGGATCGACGCGAGACTGATGACATATTGAAGCTGTTGCCACAGCGCAAATGTAAAAACCTATAACAAGACTACAACTCAAAATTATAGTGGAGATATCAGATTGTTTGTCCCGCTGATTCCGGTTCATCATTTCTGCTTGAGAGCCCAGATGTCAGGCAGGAGGAGGAGGGAACTTGTGAACTCAATACTGCCGCAATCTGGCAAAGTCAGGTTAAGGCTATATATCTTTAGCTTGTAAAGATTGATAAGTTGGCACGCATCGGCCCCAGAGCTCCGGCATTGGTCGAGGCTCTACACTCGTTTAACTCTATCCTTGTCATGTGGGCCACGTCTGTGATTAATGTCCATTTGGTATTTTATACTCGCCACGCTATAGCTAGCTATAGCGGAAGCATGTCACCGAATTAGAGACGGTGTGAGCTACGAGGCGATACAATCTCCTGGAAGGGATTAGCACCCGGTGGCTAAGCTAACACTAATGCTAGTTGTAACGGGGTCGTTCCCCCGCGGATGTTAGCTCGGTGTTAGGTATTATCCCTCTCTGTCTCTCTGACCAGTGGTGGAAAGTAACTAAGTACATGTACTTAAGTATAGGCTACTTACTGTAAGTACAATTTCGAGGTATTTGTGCTTTATTTCCAATTTCCAATACTTTTACTTCTACTCCACTGCATCTCGAAGGCAAATATTTTACTTTTACTCCAGTACAATTGTTTAAAAACTTTACTAGTTACTTTGTAGATTTAGATAATAATTACAAAACATATATACATTACCCACTTCAGCACTATATACATTTTGGCCATTTGAAAATAGATGATCTATACAAGCCCACAAGCTCAATATTTTATAGATCTGCTATTTTGAAATATTTCATACATTTTGAAAACTTGGCACAGACTTCACACAAACAAACTTGACACAAACACCCATCAATGTCAACTTCTCACTGAGTCACTGTACTTATACAACCATTCCTGAAATGGCCTAGCTGTGTGTCGTGTTGCATTATTGCATACTGCAGGATTACAAGCCTGAACTTGCGTCCAGGCGCTGTGGCTCGTCATCATTTCCCTCATGCAACATAAAAAGCCCCCAAGTTTTCCCTCTGACATATTATTCACTCCTATCTAATCTTCTTTGATTACTCTTTGAATCCAAATGGCCTTTTCCGGTATAGGGGCTGCCCCCCCCACACACACACACACACACACTGACACTGGCTGACATTGTAACACTCATACACTTGTTCATATAGGTCAGTCGACACCTATAAGCAACACGGTTGTGTGAAATGTGAATCACTGGTTATTTTCAAAACTGAAGAAGAGGAAATACATCGACTCACATGGCCTTGGAACGTCTCGGAATCCCCCAGGAGGAAGTCACTCATGCATGTTGCTCTGGAGAGGGAAGTCTGGAGCTCTCTGGTGGAGCTGTTGCCCCCGCGACCCGACTACGGATAAGCGGTTGAAGATGGATGGATGGATGGATGGAATAAGAAAAAGAAGAAGAAGAAGAAGAAGAATATAGTATTAAGACTAAGACCCCAGAGTGGCTGGCCTTACATTGAAGCCGCTGAGACTTGGTGGTCAAAGCTGCGAGCGGGCGGTTTTTGCCCGTACATGTACAGTATGTACATGTACAGTATGTATACATGTACAGTATATGTAGCACGACTCGAGTAAACCCCTGCAGCAGCCATGGGGTTTACCACGGTACGCTCATCAGCACTTCCGCATTTCGCCAACCAAATGTCGGTTGGCAATTCGAAAACAAAGGTGGAAGCAGAGCATTCTTCCGGCCGGGTCCTTCAAACGTCACAGATAATAACTTCCATTGAAATGAACTGTGGGGGGGGGACGGGGTTGTCCGCTCTCTAGATGACATATATCCTAATATATTAGGAGACAAAGATAAGGGGAGGTAAATGTAAATTCACATATAGAAAGGACTTGTCATTCACTGTCACAGACTTTCTCCTTCGTACTGTTTTGTATTTGTTGATGACACCTATTATACTTACTTTAAGGAAGTTCCTTTAAAAGTACATTTTGAATTCAGGACATGTATAACAGAGTATTTCTACGTTGCAATATTGATATACTTTTACATAAAGTATAACCATTGCTGCGTCGATGTCTTGTCATCGCGTCTCATTGTGGCTTCAAGTGGAAGTGACAGCTGTCCCCAGACCCTCCGTGCGTGGGTGTCATGGAGAGGGGACGCGTGAGTCTGGGATTAGTTCATTAAGACACTCGTCTTTGATCTGAGGTAATCTGTCCCATTTCCACTGAGCAACCTGATCATATTCCAGCCTCCACACACACACACACACACACACACACACACACACACACACACACGCACGCACGTGCACATGCACACACACGTCACGCACGCACGTCACGCACGCACGCACGCACACGCACGCACACACACACACACACACACACACACACACACACACACACACACACACACACACACACACACACACATACACAGGGCATGTACACGTACGGCCTACACAGTCCCACATGTACACACTAAAGTAAAAGTATACAGCACAATACCACAATGTAGAAATACCAGTTGTAGTCCATGTGTTAAAATATACTTATACTTTAATATTTACAAAAAGTAGCAGATCTACAAGCTCACAGTGGGCCTTATATGAATGTAGGGCCTTATATGAATGTTTAATGTATATGCTTTGTATTAATAATCTAAATCTACACACAAAATAACTTTTTGATTGGTTGAATACTATAGTCCAAAATGTAAAACAGCACACAGGTGTATAATAGTCAGACATCAAGGCTAAAAGAATAACACAAGAAGAAAAGTCCTTGGGACATTTTCTTTCTCCATTGTTTCCATTCACTTGAGTAAATATACTGTACAACTGTATGGTGTTTCCGCCACCGATACACATCGCACACTTCTACACTCAGCGCGGACGTAAAAAAGCCCCCCAGAGAGCTATAGGGGGGGGCAGGGAGGGGGTGGGGGGTCCAGCATGGCATGGCAGGCAGGGGCAGAGCTAGCGAGAAGTATACGGGCCGTCCGGGGGTCCGACAAGACAAGAGACGTGAGGAACGAGGGGGCTAGATGTGCAGCAACAGCTAAACGTGGGGTCAGGTTTCCGGGGGTGTTGGGGTGTGGGGGGGGGGGTGGGCTCGTGCTAAATTTAACCCTGTGATCCCCCCCCCCATTCGCTGGGGCATCAGGCAGCAGGCAGCAGGGCTTTAAATGCCAGCCTACAGTTGCTCCGCAGCAGCAGTTGTTCTCCACACATCTTCCTCTCATCACAATACCGACCGAGCGGCGTACAGGCCAGCCCTGGGAGAGAGGCGCGCACACACATACACACACACACACTCTTCCACAGGCCACAGGCCCAGAGCCCATCTAAAGGAGGTTGCTCTAGGGGGGGAGTAAAGCAAGGAACACTTCATTCCCCTGCAGTATAACGACACGACACACGTCCGGCCGGTACGATGGAGCTTTTCGAGACCAACCCGTACTTCTTCCCCGACCAGCGCTTTTACGAGGGCGGGGGGGGGGACGCCACCGGCGGCGGCTACTTCCCCGGCTCCCGGCTGCAGCCGGGCGGCTACAACGACCAGACGGGCGTATACGGCCACGGCCAGGACAGGAGCAGCTCCATGATGGGCCTGCAGTTGCAGGGCGGAGGAGGAGGAGGAGGCATGCTGCTGGGCATGGAGGACAACAAGGCCTCGCCGTCGTCCGGCCTCTCGCCCCTCTCCTCGGTGGGGGGCGACCACCACACCCCGCACTGCCCTGGCCAGTGCCTCCCGTGGGCCTGCAAGCTGTGCAAGCGCAAGACGGTCACCATGGACCGGCGGAAGGCGGCCACGCTGCGCGAGAAGCGGCGGCTGAAGAAGGTGAACGAGGCGTTCGAGGCGCTCAAGCGCAGCACGCTCATGAACCCCAACCAGCGGCTGCCCAAGGTGGAGATCCTGCGCAGCGCCATCCAGTACATCGAGAGGCTGCAGGCGCTCGTCTCCTCGCTCAACCAGCAGGACGGGTCGCCCGGAGGAGCGGCCGACGGTCAGTACCGGGGCACGGGCCACCACGGGACCGGTACCGGCACTGCCGCCCTGCAGCCCAGAGTGAGTATAGAGAGAGGACCCCCAACGACAGAGGACGGAGCATATATGGGTGGATGGATGGATGGATGGAGGGTTTTGGGAGGAGACGATCGGATGAAAGAGTTCACTATATACAAACAGGACCACCAAAGAGGACTTCACTTCACAGTATACATATACAATACTGAGGTTTTTTACGTTTTAAGGAGTATATATATATAGTTCACCCCAAACGATGACTTATTTGCTATCGACTATATACACAGAAACCCACACTTTAATAATTAATGGAGATTTGTTTGTTTTCGTCGCATTATCCCGCGAGGCAATGATTTGATGGCCGGGGTGGGTGGCTTCTGCAGTTGGAGGCTCTTTAATTGACTCCACTCCACACTCCATCAAATGATTGGCTGTAATTTTTTGCTTTGATTGAATTGTCAATTAAGGCTTCATGGGGTGTGTGATATAAAGTAAGTCATTATTTGGTGTGAATTATACTCCTCACACTCCGACAGTGTATACAAAGGTAACACAAACGGAGGGTCCACTTGGTCACATTTGTGCACTAGTCAGGAGTTATACAAATGGATAAATGAGCGGATGATGAAGGCCAGTTGCTATACTCTGGATTTTGCTTCTTCACGGTATTTAAACTAAAGGGTGGTGGTTTAACTGTGGATTGGACTGTGATGCAGGCAGGATGAGTCTTATAGGACTGGAGGAACACCTTTTAAAGACAGGACTGAAGGTCAAACGTGGTACTAATAATAATAATAATAATAATTATTATTATTATTATTATGAGGTAATGGTCATCCATTAGCACAGTTGTTTTGTGTCACTACATTGAAATCTGTCTGGCCAGTGTATACTCATTCATATACAAGGCAGAGAGGCTGTACAAGTAATGTACCAATACCAGTAATATTAATAATTGACTCAGTAGTTTGTTTAATTACATGAAGAAAGAAAGAAAGAAAGAAAGAAAGAAAGAAAGAAAGAAGAGTGAGACAGACAGACAGACAGACAGACAGACAGACAGACACAGACAGACTAATCGATAGATTTGTGTTCAACTTGTGTCATGAGAGGATTTCAGGCATTCCGAGTCAAACACAACGTTGTTTTACACCTTGAATAGCCTACTGGGTGTGTGTGTGTGTGTGTGTGTGTGTGTGTGGCTGTGTGTGTGTGTGTGACTGCAGTGTGAGTGTGTGTGTGCGTGCGTGCCGTTGGGTTGGGGGGGGTGTGGGTTTGGGGGCGCGGCCGGTCGTGTCATAACATAACCAACGTGACTGACAGCAGCTTCTGCATTGTGTTCATGCTCTGTCTCCATGGCAACAGGTGTCGTCGTCCAGTGAGCCCAGCAATGGAAGCACCTGCTGCAGCAGCCCTGAGTGGAGTAGTGGAGGTATACGCTCGCTCGCACGCACGCACACGCACGCACGCATGCACGCACGCACGCACACACACACACACACACACACACACACACACACACACACACACACATACCGACACACCGGTATAAACACTGCCAGTGTATAGTCAGACAATATAGGAGAACAGCCAGTTACAAAGTGAATAGGCAAAACATTATACACATACAGTATAGTTGACATGCTCTACTTGTCAGACACAGCAGACATAAAGCATGTCTGCTAAGCTCCCAAAGATACAAACTAAACGTTTGTACTAGCCTTTATAGCTGTGAGTAACGTTGGTCTGCTCTATAGCTGTTGATATTTCAGCACTTTGGTTATAGAAAGGCTATAGCTTCCAGCAGGGCAGGCTGTATAGTAAAAAGGCACAGCTATAACCTCGAGAATGAACACCCGCTCTATGGTTTTCATTTCCAACAAAGGCATCAGGGGTGTTAGCTTAAATGTTATAGAGAACACGGAGTCATCATTATTACACAGGGTAAACATGCTTGGCTTCACAGCAGATAATACAGTGAGAGGACCATCATTATTGCCTGGAAACCCCAGATGGAGAGATTCAGTTTAGATGGTAAAACCTGTTAATCTCGCTTTCAAAGTGAAGACAACATTGCACTCATCTATATGGCAATGTTTTTTTTTAACACAGACCGAGAGACAGAAAGGTCCGCAAGCAGGGAGACATGCGTAATAGTCTCTTCCCTTGTAATCTCAACGCCAGTCCATGTGTCGTCGCCGCCGCCTTTGTTGTTGTTGCGCCCACAGGAGGCGACCTCGGGCATTAGTCAGTGGATGTGGATATCATAGTCACTCTGACCAGAGATACTGGGGTCAGATATAACATTCTCGGAGGCAGCCATGCACTCCCCCCTGTCAGGTGATGAGAAGCGGCCTGCTCACTCCTCATGCATTGGAGGAAGCATGCAAGCTCAGTTCGGGGCTCTCCCCAGGTTGCCAGAGGGAGAGTAGAGCCCAGGATTTACAGTCTCTCTGTCTTCAGATCTCCTGATCTCCTGTGTAACATGAGTCTCTATGTCTTCAGATCTCCTGATCTCCTGTATAACATGAGTCTCCGTCTCTCTGTCTTCAGATCTCCTGATCTCCTGTGTAACATGTGTCTCTGTCTCTCTGTCTTCAGATCTCCTGATCTCCTGAATAACATGAGTCTCTGTCTCTCTGTCTTCAGATCTCCTGGTCTCCTGAACAACATGTGTCTCAATGTCTTCAGATCTCCTGATCTCCTGTATAACATGAGTCTCTGTCTCTCTCTGTCTTCAGATCTCCTGATCTCCTGCGTATAACATGAGTCTCTGTCTCTCTGTCTTCAGATCTCCTGATCTCCTGAACAACATGTGTCTCTGTCTCTCTGTCTTCAGATCTCCTGAACAACGTGTCTCTATGTCTTCAGATCTCCTGATCTCCTGTATAACATGAGTCTCTGTCTCTCTGTCTTCAGATCTCCTGATCTCCTGTGTAACATGTGTCTCCGTCTCTCTGTCTTCAGATCTCCTGATCTCCTGTGTAACATGAGTCTCTGTCTCTCTGTCTTCAGATCTCCTGATCTCCTGTGTAACATGTGTCTCTGTCTCTCTCTGTCTTCAGATCTCCTGATCTCCTGAACATGTGTCTCTGTCTCTCTGTCTTCAGATCTCCTGATCTCCTGTATTACATGTGTCTCCGTCTCTCTGTCTTCAGATCTCCTGATCTCCTGAACAACGTCTCTCTCTATGTCTTCAGATCTCCTGATCTCCTGTATAACACGAGTCTCTGTCTCTCTCTGTCTTCAGATCTCCTGAGCGCCGCGGACTCTCCGGAGCAGAACAACATGCGCTCGCTGACGTCCATCGTGGAGAGCATCTCCGCGGCGTCGAACGGCGGCGTGGTGGCGTATCCCGTGGTGCCCGTGGACATTCCCAAATGAAAAGCTTCCGAGGAAGCCTCCGGAAAATCTGACCTATTGACACGCAGAGCGAGAGAGAGAGGCAGAGAGAGGCAGACACACGCGCACACCCACACCCACCCATACACGCACATGCACGCACACAGATCACATTGCTGTTGTTGTTGGGCAGAAACCTCTTATCTCCTTGTTTGAACGTTTCGTGTTTTTTTTGTAAATGAATGTCCCTATACTTGATCGTATACTACAGTGTCACACAAAACCATCAAAAGTATCTACAAGCTGGGCGTGTGGCGTGAAGAAGCGACGCATACGTTTGATGCTTTTGAGTTTGAATCCTGAAAATGAACAGATTCGGACATATGAGGTTTCCCCCTCCGACCTTACAACAGACGATGTATATACAGGAAGACAGGAAAACTAACGGATAAGTACTTACTCCACACGGCTTGGAGATGCCAAAAAAAAAAAGAGAAAAGGATCTCAATTCCATAAAATGTTTTGGGGGTCCACCTCACGCCTTCGTTCGGGGGGTGTTTGGTCTTATAATAATGCCACAGTGGTTCTGAAAGTGGGGAGCCCATAGGGACCCCCCATGCAGTGATCCCCTTGATGGGGGTTCCAGCTAAAAATGAAGTAGGCTATAGCATCAAAATGCAGTTTGACCACTTTAAGCCTATACCGCATAACATAGACGAGATCACAAATATAGCCCACGGCTGTAAAAATGTCTCGATGCGTGTGGATCCCTGTGGATATGTACGGGTCGGCTATAGCTATATAAGCCATACTGAATTCCTCCCATACCGTTCGGTCACAATGAGGCCTTATTGTTATTATTATGTTGATTCCTTGATGCCTTATATGCTCGATCTATGCTTTGTCGTATTATATGACGGGAGGATTATACCAGAACGCTCGGCTCAAAACACAGAACCCGCCCCGGGGAGCAATTCCAACAAACTCTGAATGCTCTCTATACCTGGTATTCCTAACCTTAACTAAACTATGACATTATAACCCTAAACTTATTTCCAACCTCAGTAAAACAAATACAAGAGTATACTGTACATACAAGAGGAAAAAAAGACGGTGTTTTGAGGCGAGCATTCCGCTTAATACCGATGGGATTCACGGGCCTTTCGCTGCCTGCGGTCCATGTCACGTGTCAGAGTTTCGGAGTCCAAAGTAGAGAGCTGTACTCTTCACTGCATGACCATACCAAATAATAGACTGTTGCCTTTAGTGTGCTTCTCTGTTAGACCTGCATGCAGTACCGACTGACACCACTAGAGGAAGAACATATCGTCGCTGTCAGGCAGAAAAAGAAAGAAAAAAACCTCTTCTCCAAATTGTAACTTTTTTTTTTTTTTTTTTTTTGTAAATGAACCAATACTTTAGCGTCACAAAAATGCATAAAACTATAAAACTGTAAAAGTAGCAGATCCGCAAGCTTGAAACGTGGCGCAAAGCGAAGCGTTTTTTAGCTTGTAGATCTGCTACTTTTGATGTCTTTTTGCAGTTTGAATCAGGTGGTTGCACACTGGACGCGTTTTTCAGAAAATCGATGGAGAAACGCAGCTAAAAATAAAAAAAGACGTGTGTAGGGACCTTTTACAGACCTGTTAGGGTCATTCAGGGCTATATCTCTTTTATGTGTTTCCGGTAATATTATTATCCACTCATTTTGTATGTCAAAATTATTTTTTTTGTAAATTAACCAATACTTCCAGCGTCACAAAAATGCATCAAAAGTAGCAGATCCGTAAGCTTGAAATGTGGCGCACAGCGAGGCGTTTTTAGCTTGTATAGATCTTCTACTTTTGATGTCTTTTTGCCGCTTGAATCATGAAAAGTAACACTTTTTTTGTGAGGTTTCCACCGGACAGCGACCATTAGAACTTCTTCCGTTCCTTCTTCTACCTTAATTTAAAGAAATGTTCCTCAATTCGCAATCTTTCCCTTATGGTCTATTTTGCGTTCTTGTTTTTTTGTGTGTATTATTATTATTATTATTATGATTATTATTATTATTATTATTATTATTATTATTATTATTATTATTATTATTATTATTATTATTATTATTATTATTATTATTATTATTATGATGATGCTTAAAACAAGAGTTTTATTTGTGGGGCCAACAAGTACCTTATTACTGCAGTGTTTTTTGACCAAGACCTGCTTAATTTAAACTGGTTATGAACGCTAGTGATGTAAATACCTTTCCTTTTTCTACAGAGTGGAGTTGTTGTTTTTTGTTTATTTTATTTTCTAACTTTTGCTAACTTATTTTTGGACTTTTATAACTAAAGATTGTTGTGTATTTGTAGATGTTTCTAAAAAAAAAAAAAAAAAAACGGTCATATTTTATGTCCTGTTTTTTAAATAAAAGACGATTTTCAATACGCTGTGTCTTTCGCTGTCCATGTTTTTCGAGCAGTGCACACAGTCTTGCAATACCCATTAAAGCCGGGAAAAAGTCTCCAGGTTTTCTTCAGAATCCTATGACACATATTTTTAATCAATGACACTATGGCTTCAGGAGTCTAACTATACAACTATAGTACTAGAGTTTCTCAATTGTTGTATACAGTAAGCAAGGGGGATGCACATGCGGATCCGACAGACCAATGATCCGACAAACAGCGGTCGGACATGAGGTCGAACATGCGCTGCTTGCGGTTAAGGTTAGGTTAGGGTTTGAGGTTAGGTTGTCGTCTATTGACACTCGGACCAGTAGTAGACTCTGAGAGTGTACAAAAGAAACCGAATGGACGTGTCAGGGTCGATGAAGTTTCATTTGTACACTCTCAGATAGGGGTGTCCAACAAAAAAGATTCAAATTGGAATTGCGATTCACATTATGAACGATTCAAAATCGGTTCATAAATTCCAAACAATATTTTTTTTCCTTCTGGTTACAGTTACAGGAGTTTTCACTATATAGTGTTTATGATATGAAATGTAAGCTTACCATAATCACAGTAAACATTATCATGTCTTCAGTCATTTTCAAGTGACTCCAGTCACTTCAGTTCAGCACAGCTGAGGTGTGTCTGTCAACGAGGGTCCAGCTGACCCTCGTTGACAGGGACTCGTTAATTTTACTTGCATCAAAGGCAACTCTTTATAGTGTGAGTTTGTCTCTCTCTAGTCGCACAAGTGATTGAGTTCAAAAGTATGTGTGCAATACATTATGGGTTCCTGCATACCGCGTGCATGTGAACACCAGCTAGCCTAAGCCTACCAATTGTTTTTATTTTACAGCATTATACTTGGAAATTGTTCTGGTAACTGAGAAAACTGACCGAGTGTCAGACTCAGTCGGAAGTTAAAACGTTTTGTACATTGGATTTACCTTTATGTGTTTATATTTATTTACAGTTCATAAAACCTTTACAATTAAAAAAGCTAAATGTATACTCTGCTTTCATGCCAGAAGACTGGACACACACACACACACACACACACACACACACACACACACACACACACACACACAGGATTTAGAAGACTCTAATCGGCCTCAGGTCTAAATTCAATGGGTAAAAAAAGAACACACAACACCAGGGGGAAATATCTTATAAAAACAGATTTACTTTATGTCTATATAGTTCCATAAATACAGTACTCTTTTTTTAATTGCCAAATAATAAAATCTTGATTTGTCAGCATCAGTTTCACACACCTGGAATAATAAATAACACATACAGTACTCATAGTAGCTGCCACATAGCACGTTACACCTTTTAGACAACTTTGAAAAAACGAACGTAAAAAATTAAATAAAAATTCATAATAATTTACACACTCATCCAATACTTCACTGGTTCACCGACATGTCGTGTTCTCATTGGACAAAAAGAGCTAATCAGCGCGGTTAGCGAGCGAGCGCTAGCCGGCTAACGTCTCAAACATGGCGACGACGATGATTAAAGAGAACCCGACCGGATTAAGATGATCATCGACCAATCACACAGTCTCCATCGGGCTCCAGCAGTCTTTGTGTTGGGTTTGTGATTGGCCGATGCCGAGCAGCAGTTTACAGTTTTGATTGGAGAGGAAGTAAAAGAGGGAGGGGCTACACTTTGTCAACGCTATCCTTGTCCACGTATGAAACTACTATAGGGCATAGCAGTGGCAGCCGTCGTTTCAGACATTCATTTTTCCCATAGAAATGACACAAAAAGAACTACAAAAAAAAAAAAACTACAAAAGCAGTTCCTGCAGAAAACTTGCTGCAAGGCTCGCGGAAAACCCGCAATGTATAGGATGTACAGTGTGTTAAAGCTGAAGAAAACATAAAAAAACAAACAAAAATGTATACCGTTGGCCCGGCGCTGAGGATGATGGATTGGTGACGTATTCACGGACGCTCCAGGAAGCGACGGGGGTTTGAATGCAGAAAAAGATAAAAACGAACCAGGTGCTCGACGGAGATATAAACAGGTGATGATGATAAAAAAGATCAAACGGGATCAAGGTATGAAGAAAAAAGAGACGATCTGGGCACTCACATAAAGATATTTTTTTTGTTTAAAGGTATATTCAGTGATTTCACAAAAAAAAAACCTTAGGTTTCGTTTTTAGCTGGGACCTAAGCCTTTCATCCAATCAGGATAGAGAGCCAAAAACGAAACCTAAGGTTTTTTGACCCCCAGGGGTTAACTGGGGACAGGGAGGAACTCCTTATATGGTCAGCACACTCTATAGTAGGGAGGATTATCACAACAAAACAAAAAAAGAAGTGATATTTGAATTAAGTGAAATCACTGAATATACCTTTAACGCGTTGTTATAGCAACCACAGACAGCACCTCTGCGTGAACCTAAAGGAAGATCTTCCTCGTGCAAAAAAAAAAACGTTTGCAAAATAAACATTTGTAAAAAAAATAAAAACCTATTTAACTGCATAAAACTGAAACTGTTGAAGTAGAGCACAAAGTATGTGGAAGTATAGTTGCCAAAAAACTAGTGTGTGCTCGGCACAATTCTTTTAAGACTATATAGAATCAAGCTTATGATCATAACACATTCGATTCTGTGAAAGAAAATATTTTGAAAACCGCAAAAAAAAAGGGTATTTAATAAATTATAGTATGTAATCAAATGTTTTTTATCCGGGATGACTTGATTCAAAGCCTTAAATATTTTTGGAAACCTCTATGGGAAAAAAAATGATTGGGGTCTGGAACGGCGCTTTACTCCGTCACTGTCACACACAAGTATAAGATTTAGACTCACAACCACTTCCAACCCGCGGCTGGCTACCATCCGTCCCTCTTTTTCGGACATAGGGGGCTTTTTCTTTCTTCAAAAACAGTAGCGAAAATATCCAGTCTGTAAGCTTCACAGCGCGTCGCGATTAGACCTGGCTATTGTCGCTGTGTGTGTAGCACACCTCCGTATACCACGAAATGTACATCAGGCTCAAGTGGTTATTGGTTTCACTCATCCGCCCATACGCACGCACGCACGCACGCACACGCACGCACGGACACACACACATACTTCGTATTAAAGGTATCCTCTCCATTCTAGGCTACATACAGAAGGCGAGAGAGGAAGAGGAAGAGGAGAGGAGAAGAGGTTAACGGCTACAGTGTCAGAAGAAGAAGAAGAAGAAAAGAGATACAGAGAGAGAGAGAGAGAGAGAGAGGCAGAAGATGAAATAGAATTGGACCCATGAACCTGTGAAGCAGTGTTAATTTTGGCAGCAAATTGATTAGTTTTAGTCACATCTTAGTCATCTGAAATATTTCAGTTATAGTCTAGACTAGAGAATCTATATATGTTACGAAGTCATACGATTTCATTTTAGACTAAACCTACAGTTTTAGTTTGTCGAACAAAAAAATGCTTTGGCGGTGCCTTGATGGCGTCGTGTATAATTAAGCAATAAGCCACGAGAGGTCGCAGGTTACCGGGTATTTTACAATGGCTGGGGACGTACCCCCCAGCCATTGTAAAATACCCGGTAAGCTGGGGCCTCGAGTGGCTTATTGCTTTTCTAAAACTGTTACAAACAAATAGCAATATTAACCTAATAAAACTATTAAATTCACAAAAGTAGCTATACGCTTTGCTCCACTAGAGTGAGCCACATCACTTCCTTGTGGCAAGTAGCCTATGTGACGGGAGAATAGCGCTTGATGTCTTTACGGGGCTGCCTGGAGCCACACATTCACAGTCGTATGAGCCGGGCGGTGCTTTATACACGCCCGCACGGCATGTGTTTGTATAAAGCAATCAAGCGCTCCCCTTCCCCAGTACAGCTATACAGAGATGTGGAATCACCTGCGAATGATATAAAGTGATTGAAGGAGTGGGTTATCGGTGGAATTTACACCGGTCACGTGGCGGTAACCAGCCAATCAGAATCAAGTATTGGGACTACCCGTTTTAGAATGCCTGATTTTACACTTGGTTGCATGCTGAAAATAACAGAGCTATACAAGCTCTGCTATTTTCAGAGCGCCCGAGCGCGACCAAACATAAAATGACTTGTCTTTTCACCTCAAAATTTGTATTTGTTGACGGAATTGTCTATATATATATCTAGGCTTAGTTTTAGTTATCCTAGTTTAGTTCTTTTCGTCAGTGAAAAAAGGTAGCCGACGGACATTTTCGTCATATGGTTTTAAGCCGACAAAATTCACACTGCTGTGAATAAGTCTTAAGTCGCTTTCACAGAAACGCGCTCCAACTCTGTCAGTCCCTCCCACTAAAACAAACGCACGCACGCACGCATGCACGCACACACACACACACGCACCACACACACACACACACACACACACACGCACACACGCACACACACACACACACACACACACACACACACACACACACACACACACACGCACAGCGCAACAGTAGAAGACGCGGAGAGAGAAAGATAGAGAGAAAGAGAGATAAGAGAAAAAGAGAACAGTCACTACCGAATACAGGGAACAGGGTTTTCATACAGCAATGATATCATATTATTCTCCATATATAATTCCAATATATATATATATTTATATATATATTTATATAATATTTCTATAAAAAACATAAGTCATCCATTTTATGTACAAGGACGATTGAATGAGCTAAATACCTTGCATAACCGATACGGGGGTCAGTTAGCAGTGGGATATCTGCCGTCGTTTTTTTGTTTTTGTTTTTACACCGTAGTATATTCATCATCATTCCCACACGCACAGTACGTCCACATCAATGGATTCATAATAAATAATAACCTTTTTTTCCTTTGTGTTTACTTTTTATATATTATTCTATACAGTCCGAGTCCATAGACATAGAAAGGTATCCACACTTTTCCTGGGCTGTGTGTGCTCCAGTTCCTGTTGATTTCATTGGATATCATTGGTCATCTGACCAGTTTCATTGGCTTGCATTGGATCAAATCGACAGGAACTGGAGCACACACAGCCCAGGAAAAGTGTGGATAGACAACTCCCTTCGGCTCTCTGGGGCGTTTGTGTGTAGGCCTACTCGAGTGAGGGGTTAAGCTTCCTTTGGTCGGTGCTTCACTACGTGTCACGGAACCAGACTATACGATATAGAGGCGACAGTCTGGCCCACGCGAGACTTATTAGTGCTTCACAGAAGCTTCCGCGTTGCGCCACAGAGCGGACGGACGGACGTTCGAGTCCCGGGGAAAGGAATTTATCGCTGTGATTTATCCAGTAGTCCCACTCGAGTGGCAGGCGTATACGAACGGTGTGCCTTTTCCGCCCACCACGTCGATAAACACGTCGCTCCTCCAATGAACTGCAGCGGGCCGACGACGAGGCATCTATTTTCTGTTTATGTCTATGTGGTCGTCGAGTCCAAGACAACTGTTGTGCTGCTTCTTCCTTCGCTGGTGCTGGATGAACGGACGACGGCGAAGGGATTTTTTTTGGCTTGGACTTGATTCAAGTTGCCAGACTTCTACACCCCGTCCCGTCCCCAACCCCCGCCCCTCGTCCCCCCCCCCGTCCCCTCGTTCCCGTCCCCCCCCTGTCCCTCCTCCATCTGACGTCAGTCGTTCATCACCCTGGGTCGCGGAAACTCTATTGATAATAACATCGGTGGTCGTCTTAAAGTCGTCGCGTATAATAAGCATTGTGGTCCAAAAAAATTAGCAAACTCTCTCTGCCGCGACGTTTTCAGGGGAGGTGCCTCTGTATCGTTTATACGATACACTCATATTTGATAGGCCTATATACAGTCTGTTTTTGTATCAAATGGAAAGATTTACTAATTCGGTGGCGGTATAACATTAGCGTTTTCTATGCCGTCAGTTGATTACTCATATCCATCCGAGTCAAACCACTGGGATCATTTGGGGGTTTTTTTGGAACACCGTTCTGACGCGACGTCTATGAGAATTCCCGAATGGGGAAAAACACGACCCAGGTAGGATGCGTAAATTACGTCAGACATTCGGTGCTCTATGAGTGTGTGTGTGTGTGTGTGTGTGTGTGGGGGGGGTACGTAATTAGAAAAACTAACTTCGACCCGCATGGAATTAAACCACTCCAGAAACCACTCCAGTAACTTCCACGGTGTGGCTTTGGGTTTCGATTACTTCTTCATTAGTCTTCATTACCCACAGCTGAGAACCTGCAGTGGGAGTGGGAGCAAAACACCACAATGACAAGAAGGGGAAGGGGGGGGGGGGGGGGTTACACCGGGGGGAGACCACCAGAGGGACGAGTCTCTCATGGGCTCCGCCAACGATGAACGCTCTCTCGCGTGGGAGTTCAAAGGTCAAAAGGAGTTGTTGACCTCTGTGGTATTGCACGTTATCCGAAGGAGAGGTCGAGAGGTGAAAGGTGAGTGGTCGAGGCTGGACTGGACAACGGCGTGAACGAAGCCCACCCCCCCCACACTCCCTAGGGGGTGGGCTCTCTCTCTCTCTCTCTCTCTCTCCAACTTGTTTGGCATGTCACTCTATCACTCTCGAAAGGCCGCAAGCATGTGTCCGTACAGGTAGTGAGATTGCACTGAAGAGAGAAAGAGAGAGAGAGAGAGAGAGAGAGAGAGAGAGAGAGAGAGAGAGAGAGAGAGAGGGGGGGGGGGGATACAAGCTGTCAGAGAGAGAGAGAGAGAGGGAGAGGATTTTAACACCTGCTTCATGCTTTACAGTCATGCATGGTAAAGCAAGCAGGTGGGGTGGGGGGTCGGGGGCCTCAGCGCACAGAGGAGGTCCTTAACTACCCCTGGGCAAGGCAGTTAGAACCCTGGGAAGCCCTAAGGCCGGCTGCAAGGCCCAACGGGCAGAAACCTGGGGGTTGTGATACCATAAGGTCTCAGAGGCACTTCCCCATAGGGCAAGTACAGGTCATGTTGTATATACATAGTTGCCCAAAAGGTCATGTCCACTTACAGTAGTTGCCGAAAAGTAAATGATGGGTAAACCGTTCATTTTAACACATTTTATTTTATTTTTTTTAACTTTATTTGCGAAATCTGGGCCTGTGCGATATGGACATACCTCATTATGTATGCCAAAATATCTCATTGGTTTATACAATGAGACTCATTTTAAATACCGCAATTGTGTTGTGCTTATTGCGAACTATAAAGACTGAACCTAAAGTTTCTTGCCAACCAAAGTGCACTTAAACTGCCTCCCCCTGGCCAGCCGGGGCGCCTGATGGAGGGGAAAGGAACTGGTTGGAATAACGTGTTCCTTCCACGCGCTATGCGTCCAACCAGGGAAACTCCCCCCCTGTCAGGTGTAAAGGAGCAACTTGGACACTCAGGCATGAAGGAAGCATGAGTTCAAGTCCGTTGCTCTCCCCTTGTCCCCATATATGGACTAGGTTGGTGGAGGGTGTGTAGAGCCCAGGATCACATTAGATGATTGACACAGGGGTGACAAATGGGTTACAAAATCGTGGGATAAAAAATATATTTAAAAAAACAAAGTGCACTTGCCGGCGGGCAACCTCCAACGACTTGCCCCAACATTTTATTTACTTGCACGGGCAGTCAGGGCAACCGTTAGTGTCGAATCGACCCCTGTCCTTATTTTCGTAAAAGTATAGCAGATCTACAAGGTCAAAACATTGTTTTGGACTGTTTTACATTATGGTGCTTTCTTGATCCACAAATGCCTTCCAACGAGAGTATACTGCACTTTGAGTTTGCGTGCCCCACTGCTCCAGAACTCTGAAAGAAACCACTTTCACCCATTTTCAACGATATCTAGAAGACTCTTCTAAGCTTGACACCCGAAAATGACTCGGTAGGCCAATCGGAGGCACGTGGGGGGCGGGTCTTTTCGTAACCCAGGGTGCGTTTGGATATAGGCACTATAGGCAAATGGGATAAAATGAATTAATGAACTGGTGGGCATGTTCACATAAAAAACGACATTTGAACAAATACTGTACACTTGTTTGAAAATAACCTTCCTCCTTATATAACAATATTACCCTGATGATCATGTTTTAGGGTGTGAAATAAATCACGGCACTCCATCTTTGACTGACTAAAGTTTGCTAGTCTTTACAGGATGCTTTCAAATGACACCACCAATCCTGTCAGAGGTCACCCCCCCCCACGGAATCATGGAAGTGTATAGTGTATATTTGCACGTCTTTAAATGTTCTGATGAATTGAAAGTGGAGGACCCTGATGTAAACAAGTCTTAGTGCTATTTCTGGTTTTATATCCTCGCAGCAGTTTGTGTATATTGACCTGTACTTTCATTTGAACTGTATACCCATTCTGCAAACTGTTAATACAATTTTTAATCAATCAATCAATCCAAACCACCACCACATAGTAACCGCGCTATAGTGTGTATGTTCTCATATAGCAAACATCCCCTCATACATTCTGTCACTCATGGGGCGACGAGCCAATGGAAAAGGGGTGTGGGCGGGGTTTGGATCCCAGGGGGGGGGGGGGGGGGGTGGCATTTGAAAGCAGTACGCCCTCCTTATCATAGCTATAGCTACATATACCGCTATCCTGTTAGCTTACCTGTTAACATTAGTGCTCCTGTTAGTAAGCGGAGAAGAGTTAGCATGAATAGGTCCGCACGGTCGAGGGGTCGAGTCTGGGCGGTGCTGGAGGAGGAGCTAGAGAGTGGGGGGGGGGGGGGGTGGGGGGAGGGGGCGTGGCACACAGAGGGCGTGGCACAGAGAGGGGGCGTGGCAGAGCGGGGGGGGAGAGGACAACAGCATGCAGTTAGTCAGGCCAAGCTGTGAGAATGCTACACACACACATGCACGCACGCACACACACACACGCACACATACATACACACATGCACGCACACACACACACAAACGCGCACACGCGCAAGCGCACATGCACACACGCACACACACACCGTGCCGAGCTTTGCGAAGTCCGCTTTGAGCCCGACGCAGCGCTGTCCCGATAGGCACAGAATTAATCACGTGAAACGGTCAAAATTGTCCTAAAAAGTCAAAATATGCCCTTTGGGATTGAAACAGCGTTGGGAAAACGGTTCGCACGTCTCTTTCTCATATTCTACTATACTTGTGGGGACATGTGGTCCTCACAAGTATGGTCGCACCCACACACACGCGCGCACACACACGCACGCACGCACACACACACACACACACACACACACACACACACACACACACACACACACACACACACACAGACGTAGGCCAATACAGATGTGAATGGATATCGTAAGCCGTGCACCAAGTCAAAGAGGTCAGGTTGACCAGCGCGCCGTGTCGCCCGCGCCGTCCACCCACCTTCAGGTTGTATTTGTGCTTAATTGCTGCCTCCTGCTGCCCATCAGTGGCATGGGCGTGGCGGGCATCGCCCGCTTTGAATGTTATCAACCGATAAACGCCAGTGTGTTCTCATCTGGACCATGCAATGTGTAGAGAAATATGGACATTTCCACTATACTGCCTATATATACCGCTATAGGAAATGCCAAAGTGAATTTACTGCCGGCCGAAGCGAAAACATCGTGAAAAACTGACTTACTTACATGGACGGTTAAGACTGATATGAGGTTAGGGGGGACTTACGTGGCCGGTTTAGACTGAGGTTAGGGGACTTTATACGTGGCCGGTTTAGACTTAGGTTAGGGGACTTACGTGGCCGGTTTAGACTGAGGTTAGGGGACTTACGTGACCGGTTTAGTCCATATCCATATACTGGCTCCATTGCATGGTCTTGATGACTTTTCAACCTATCTTCATATAATAGGTCCTCACACTAATAATCATGATAAAATGGCACGATCTTTTCTACTCAGTCTGTGTCTCATAGGAAGGGCTGTGGGCAGTTTAGAAACCGTCTTCCAGTGACATCATCATTAGGCAGATCTTTTTTTTACTTTCTTTCTTTGCACATTTTTTTAATTTTCATTATCGTGAGAACGATGGCTTCCATTTTCCCATTGCAACTTTTCAGGACTAGAAAGCCTGCAGTTTCTATTAGCTTGTATTCCCCATCGATGATGTCACTGGAAGACGGTTTCTGAACTGCCCACAGCCCTCCTGTGAGACACAGACAGAGTAGAAATAAATTGCACAATTTTTTCATGATTATTAGTGAGGACCTATTATAATGAAGATAGGTTGAAAAGTGGTGAAGTGGTCCTTTAACCCATTTTGGGTGGGAAACCCTTTTTGGTGTTTTAAACATCATGTTATAATTTAGTTGTTGAAAAATAGCAGATCTACAAGCTCATAGCTTGAGCTTGTGGGTCTGCTATTTTTGAAAAATCGTGAAAATATTGATTTCATTTTTTTCTTTGTTGAGGTCAGGCCTAAATGGGTTCAATCATCTGATAACATCCGAAAACCGCTACAGGCATACTTACCTATATGTACATCAACGTGTTGGCATGGACATGGCGGGCATACATACATACATATATACACACATACATACCTTCAGGCTGGGCGTGCTGCCTCCCATGCCTGCCCATCAGGGACATGGAGGGTGGCATGGACATGGCGGGCATGCGGAAGCCCGTGGGCAGCGTCTCCATGGAGCCCGCCATCATGCCCAGGCCCGTGCCGCCTTCCCGCGCGCGGAAACGCTTGCGCCACGACGGAGACCGCCGGAAGGTCTTGTCGTCGTCGCTCTGTAGCGGAATAAAATTCCATTATTTAGTTATATAGTCATGTTATTTTTCGTCTGAAACGTTTTTAGTTTAAGTCCAATTTATGTCGACTTGAATACCATACGATTTTAGTCGACTAATGGCCTGTTCATACTGCAGTTTTAAGGTGAAGAGGTGGTTGTTCTGATGGCGGCGGTCATTGTTCATCATCATGCTCACATCTCCTAACCTCCATGGCCAACAATTTCCGCAAATTCGTCCATTGTTTTACCCTCTGCTTTCTCACTATACTGCCTATCTGCATACATTTTTATTTCTTTCATTATTTCATTGCTTTGTTCTCTCGTTTGTCCCACCACTCTATTTCGGGAGTTGTTTGTTTCTACGTCAGGAGGGACCGCCCACCAACTTCTAGACAAATCATTCCCCCGGAGCGAGTTTCGGTGGCGAGTAAAAACAGGAAAAGAAGGGATGGGGAGAGCGGTAGTTATCTCTACACTGCAGCTCAGTGACGTCATGTTGTATAGTTTTGTTTTGGAGTATTAAAACTGTTTAGTATTCAATAGGCCTTAATTTCCCTTTAAATCTACAGTTTTAAGTTTCTCACTTCCTCCAGCCTGCGGTCCGTCCCCAACGCCAGCACGTTGTTGAACTCTCTCTCCATGACCTGACGCGCCTGAAAAACAAAACAACAACACAACAAAATGAGTCTTAATACTAAAGAACTCTCTCTTCTCTCTGCCCCCAATATCAATATCAATTCACTGCTGCTTGTTATCGACCGGTATTCACATTGAAACAATTGCACTTTGTATTATTATTATTATTATTATAAGCATTGAAGTGAGTGTTTTTCTGTTACATTGCTGTCATGGCCGCCAGTTCCCACCTGATGTTGTGTGGGAGTCCAGACTGCTCCAGACCGCAATTGATAACCGCCAGCTTGCATAACGTCTTCAGGCTAGGACTTAAGTGCAAGACATGCAAGACGAGTCGCGTTCCAAAGAGGACGACGCGATCTCCCACAATGCAACAGCACATTTTACCCAACCAACCCGGGCCCGTCCCCTTCGGCTCGACCTTCGTCCAGGAGAAAGTCGTGGGATTTAATCTCCACAGGTCACTGAACTCCCGTCTCAGACCGGCATTGTGGCCGCCGAATATATACAGCTCTCCGTTGTGGGAAAAAGCGGCGTGACCGTGACGCCGTTCTGGAACGAGCGGCGCGGACGGTATTCTCAGCCAGTCGTTGGTCCCCGTGTCAAACACTCTGATGTCCTTGTCCTGGTGCCCTACGCCCCCGAACACGAACATCTTCGTCCCGATGACGGTGGCCGAGTGACTCGAGGAAACGGTGCCTCCGGTGTCAACGACAGACCAGACCATGGTGGCGGTGTCCAACTTGTAGATGTCGTTCGTGCGCGCGGACCGCTCGTTGAACCCTCCGTGGATCAACATGGACTTCTCCAAGACGCAGGCCGAATGGCCGTACCTCCCCTCCGGAACGGCTCCGGATGCGTTCGGCGTGAACCATCGGTGGGTGTCGACGTCGAACGCGTACAGGACGTTGTCCATGTCCCCCGTGATGATAAACCAGTTGTCGACGTGGACCTTTATCGCACAGTTCACTCTGCCTCCCCAGACGTAGATGACGTCTCCTATCAGCGCGGCCGTGTGCCTGTAGCGCATGGCGGGAACCTCGAGAGAACATTCTCCTCCTCCTCCTCCTCCTCCGGCCGTCTCCGGGGGCAGCGTCGTCCAGCGCAAAGTCACCGCGTTGAAGATGTGCACGTCGATCTGATCCGTGTCGCCGAAGGTCTTCCATTCCTCGAAGAACCCCCCGAAGGAATACACCCTGCTGTTCTCCGCCGGACCGACGGAACACCCGCAGAAACGGCGGGATGTCTGTGGTCCTCTTCTCAAAGGCGACGACCAGCTCAGCATCTCTTATCTTATCTCGTAGTGGCTTTGTCTGTCTGTCTGTCTGTGGCTGTCTGTCTGTCTCTCTCTTCGGTTGATCGGTTCAAACCCAAACTCCGTTCCTGGCCAACTCTCTAGATGTGAGCGCGCCCATCTTATAATATAGGCTGCCACGGCTTCGGGTCTGACGTCACTCACAGACCGATGCATGCATGTGGAACGACGCTGATTTGCGCAGGCGTTCCAGCTTCATACGCACGTGTGTGTGTGCGTGTGTGTGTGTGTGTGTGTGTCATATACCTGCGTGTTCTGCATGGGGATCTGCAGTATGAGCGCCAGGCTGCTGTAGTCGAAGGTCTCGTCCAGAGAGACCAGCGCTCCGTGAACGCCGCTCTCCAGGAGGTTCCCGCTGTACTCCCTCAGGCCGATGGACTGCACCCAGTGGATCACCTGCTCGTTGGTCCACACCAGGACGTCTGGTTATAATAGACATACACACATAGTTTATAGTCTAGTCTGGTCTAGTTTAGTCTAGTTTAGTCCCTCAGACTAATGGTCGCTCCCGTCTGCAGTGGGACGGGACGGGAGGACGGCGTTGGAATGTTACTCAAAAAACGGTCAAATATTACGTGTTACTAGTAGTTACTTAAAAAAAGAAAAGGAATATTATTTCTTTACATAATAATCACAACCCTGCCAAAACTTAAAAGTAACTAGTTCATTATTACTTTACTTTACTTCCCCCCCCCCCCCCCCCCCCTCTCCCACAGTAATTTCATATTTTATTCCCAAAAGTCTCACACTAGACTAGAGGGTATAGCACGGGTCCATAAAATCCCGACCTGTTCCCGAATCAGGACAGAGGATATTTGGACCGGACCGAACCGGACCGGCCCCGAGAAGGATTGGATCCGTCCGGAAACGGCCCCCGAGAAGGATTGGAGAGAAATTTGGTCCAATTAAGCGGAGCTGATTCAAATTGGATGCAATCCTGAATAGATTTGGACCCATATATAGTGTGTCCGACGACGCTACTACGACACGAGACTATGCTCGTCACCCCCGCCTCTCCGAGGCAAGCGGAGCGGAAGGGTTGCATAATATTACTGCATTCATAGCGGGCAACCGACCGTGTGTGTGTGCACGTGCGCTGTTGGGATTGGGGATGCGTTTCAATCCAAATCGCAGTGGCATAAAAGGAAGAACAGAGTCTGTTCTGTATTCACACCACAGCGATTTGGTGTGACGCGGACCCAAGTCCCAGCAGTGCACGCAACACGCGCAGGCGCACGCACACGCACACGCACACACACGAGCACACACACACGCACACGCGCGCACGCACACACACACACACACACACACACACACACACACACACACACACACACACACACACACACACACACACACACACAGAGAGAGAGAGAGAGAGAGAGAGAGAGAGAGAGAGAGAGAGAGACGGGGCATGAGGAGAACTAACCCACCCCTTGTCTTTAAGTCTGATCTATAGCATGTATAATAATTACAACGCATGCATGGCTATTTTTTAAATGAAGTTATATAGTTATAGAAAGTTTATATTTTGGGCCAGAAATGGCTGGGTTTGGCTCTCGGGTATTCGGGTTCCGGGTGGACCCGTGCTACCCTCTGTCTATATCTCACACTATACCCGGTTTGTTACAGTTGTACTATACTGTACTTACTGGAAAAAAGGCAATAATAATTATTAGTTTAAGACAAGTAAGTAATACATTAATTTAGACAGTGGCGTTGCAATGGCATGCCAGTTTATAACAAACAAAGTGTGACACCCCCCCGCCCCCTCCTTCAAAACAGCCATAAAAAAAGCACCTGTCTGTAATTTACAACCTCAGACAAGTCTACTAAGCTCGCCAAAAATAAATTATCCCGCAATGTCTTGTGTATAGTTTTATCAGCGGTGGAAGTACATTTACTTAAATAAAGTTTCCAGGTATTTGCACCTTACTTGGGTACTGTATGTCAAATGTTCAGTACTTTTGTACTACTAATTCTACTCTACTCTCCATTTTAGAGACAAATATTGTCTGTTTTACTCCGCTACAATTAATTTAAAACTTTAGTTACTATACGTAGATTTTGATAATTATTATAAAACATGCATTAACCACTTCAGCCCTAAATACCTTTCAGCCATTTGAAAATAGCCGATCTACAATGTGTTGTGATCATGTGACGCATTGTGAGCTTGTAGATCGGCTATTTTCCAAACCTTTTTATTTATTTGAAAACTCAAAATTTGGACATTCTGCATAATGTGTACTTTATATACTTTTGGTACTTTATGTACATTTCGATTTCCGGACTTTTAGTTTGTAACAGAGTATTTCTACATAGAATATGACCAAAACTAAATGGAAATATATTCAAAAGACTAATATTCTATGACTAAAACTGGCAGGCAGAGATGAGACAGAGACACCGAAAGAGAGACAGAGATGGAGAGAGAGAGAGAGAGAGAGAGAGAGAGAGAGAGAGAGAGAGAGAGAGAGAGAGAGAGAGAGTTCATATTGTGAGTGAGTCAAATCAGTGGCACACTCCCTTTGTTCATTCACAGCACAGCTGTCAGCTTGCTTTCTAAGTTGCAACAGGCGGTGTGTGTGTGTGTGTGTGTGTGTGTGTGTGTGTGTGTGCGTGCACGGGCATGCGTGTGTGCGTGCCAAATAGAGGAGTATTCTGATTTGACACAACAGCTGAGTCAAGTTCATGTGCAGAACTCAAGGTCAAAAGGTTGAAGGGATTGGCCAAATGGGTGTGTGTATGTGTGTGTGTGTGTGTGTGTGTTACTGTGGATCATAAAGTTTGTACAAGAGTCCAGCTGTCAGCTATCAATTAGCATTTAACACCACCAGGGGGCACTGTGGTTTGATCATCAGTCTGTGTGTGTGTGTCTGTGTGTGTGTGTGTGTGTGTGTGTGTGTGTGTGTGTGTGTGTGTGTGTGTGTGTGTGTGTGTGTGTGTGTGTGTGTGCGCGTGCGCGCACGCTCGTGCGTGCGTGTTTGCATGCGTGTATACCTTTCATATCGTGTTGACTCTCTTCTCTTCGTCGTTCCAGGTCTTTCCTGTCATAGTTGAGTCTCTTCAAGCACATGATGCCATACTGTAGACTGGCCCTGCAACGCACGTGGACACAATTTCACATGATGCCATACTGTAGACTGGCCCTGCAACGCACGTGGACACAATTTCACATGATGCCATACTGTAGACTGGCCCTGCAACGCACGTGGACACAATTTCACATGATGCCATACTGTAGACTGGCCCTGCAACGCACGTGGACACAATTTCACATGATGCCATACTGTAGACTGGCCCTGCAACGCACGTGGACACAATTTCACATGATGCCATACTGTAGACTGGCCCTGCAACGCACGTGGACACAATACACATTCACATGATGCCATACTGTAGACTGGCCCTGCAACGCACGTGGACACATTCACATGATGCCATACTGTAGACTGGCGCCCTGCAACGCACGTGGACACATTCACATGATGCCATACTGTAGACTGGCCCTGCAACGCACGTGGACACAATTTCACATGATGCCATACTGTAGACTGGCCCTGCAACGCACGTGGACACATTCACATGATGCCATACTGTAGACTGGCGCCCTGCAACGCACGTGGACACATTCACGTGATGCCATACTGTAGACTGGCCCTGCAACGCACGTGGACACATTCATATCAATTTGGGTGGTCCTACTTGACTGGGAAATGTTTTTAGAACCATTGTTTTGTACAATGCACAGTATGTGGTACTGTACATGGACCAATTCTGGATTAAAATCTTCCAATAATATTATTTATGCCCAAAAATCTATAAATCTCACACACAATTAAGGCAGCCGGCAGGTTCCACACTCCTACACAAAGTGCCCTTTTTGTCACTTGAACACCAGGCTGCCCCTCAAAATGTCTCTCTATATACCACCACAGCCACTGCTGTTTTGTTTCCAACCCGCTGCAGGCTCCTCCCTCTCACTGACCTGTGGAAGCTGTCCACCATCTTCAGATGGCTCCGGAGGTCCTTCTTGGTCAGGTGGTCCAGCATGCGCGCGTCCACCAGGCACTCCATGAAGTAGGAGCGGTACTGAGGAAGGCCCAGGCTGGGCAGCCACTCGTTGCCGATCCACTCGTGGTTCATGTCCCCGTAGGCCAGGGTCTATGGGGACAGAGAGAGAGAGAGAGAGAGAGAGAGAGATTGTTTGGGGCTGTTATGTCTGTAATGATAGGGCAAGTATAGTCTGACAGGAAACGGGCAGAAAGAGCGACTCGGGGGAAAGAGGGAGTCGCGCCTCTGATTGGCCCGTGGCAAGCTTTGCTTCCGTTATAATGCTTCGCAAGCTTGCCTCCATGTTGCCTTCCCTCGAGGTACGGACGGAAGAGGCGTCTACCTTTACATGTCTACGGTGATCGGGACTCGAACCAGCTGTCAGGCTGCCGCTATACATTGTACCGCTGCTACGACATCGGTCCCAAAGTATGAATGAATGAACCATATTATTGTAAAGCGCTTTGAAAACACTTGGAAAAAGCGCTATATAAAATGCAATCCATTATTGCAATAGTTCAACTATAGCCCCGATCTATACAAGTTCACAACGTGTCGTCGGATACGGCAATTATATCGACATGTCGTCAGCTGGTAGATTTAGGCTATTTGAACGAAGTTAATGACCTGTCTGATGATAATGTCTTTCTTTCGCGATAATGTCTTTCAAAATGACGGTGCCTGCGTGTGTGGCCCCTGTGTGTGTGTATATGTTTTTATTTCAGTGAGTGTGTGTGTGTGTTCCTCGTTTAAGTACCCACGTGGGAAGCAAAATAATCCCCCACGAGCATATAGTAAAACCGGTCAACCTTTACCTTATGGGGACATTTTCTCATGGTTAGGAAAAATGCTTTTGTGTGTTTGTGTGTGTGTGTGTGTGCACGTGCGTGCGGGTGCAGGCGTGCGTGTGCAGGCCAGTTGAACGCATCCCCACAGCGGACATTTTGCTATTTTTACGCCATGCGTGATGACGTACGAGCAAAACTCACCTGCGCCCAGCTGCCTTCCTCATTCTCCTGAACGTCCAGCCAGCGTTAGAGACAATGCAACACAGTGTTAGTAGAGAGACCAGCAGTATAGACACAATACAATACGAGAGACAAGCATTAGACACAATGCAATATAGGCCTTAGACACAATACAATACAAGAGACAAGCCTCTATAGATACAATACAGAGACACAGATTGATGTGGCGTGTCGTAGCAACAGCAAATATTTGTGTAGCTTTGCATCTGGAAGTTGAAGCCAGCTCAGTTTCGATGTGTGTAGCTTTGTATCTTTGCATATAGCTTTTACAGCAGCTACACAACCGTCGCATTCGCTTTGTATATAGCTTCACGTCGCTGGCAATTCCATCGACAATGAATGGTATAGACTGTGTCTTTGTGTCTGCCCGTGTGCAACGCTCCATTAGAGACAATTATAGGCTGTATACCGTGGCAAAAAAAACAGACAAGGTATATTGATACCGTGAGATTTCTGAGATGACGGTATTTACAGTGTTCATTTATTATTATATGCACACTTGGCGCAGTCCACAGCGCCCTATAAGAGGCACCTGTATGGTCCCTACTCCCTACAATGGCTTACAAGTCATTTAATATTTAATTTAAAATCATAATTTTACTTTTCACATATTTACTTTTATTTATTTCATTTGATAGGCTAATAAAACATATTTCTTCAAAGAATGATATACTTGACCATTTTGTTATGGGCCCTAGTAGCTAAAATAAAAAGTATATGAAAAGATAGGCCTATATATATTTTTTTCTTTTTAATACCGTGAAATATCGCGGTATTACAGTTCCGATGCCGCCACCGTACCGTATACAGTAAAATCTCATACAGTTACATGCCTAGAGACAAAACACAGTGTTAAAGAGAGAGAGAGTAATTAGACAATATAGGACTAAAATACACGCCATTGGAGAGACCAACGGTACAGACGAAACGCACCAAAGTCCAAAGGCCACCAGAGGGCGCTTATACCCCCTGGGAACACGGATAATTTCCCCCATAGAAGAACAAACAAATCTTTCTGGTATCCACACTTTTCCTGGGCTGTGTGTGCTCCAGTTCCTGTTGATTTCATTGGATATCATTGGTCATCTGACCAGTTTCATTGGCTTTCATTGGATCAAATCGACAGGAACTGGAGCACTACACAGCCCAGGAAAAGTGTGGATACATTTGGGGTGAAAACAAGCCACATTCAACTTGCCCATAGAATGGATTAATTGCCGCGGCAACAGCTGAAATATCCCTTCAAATGTCCTTTGCCATTTTTACCTTTTTGCAAAAGATATACATTTTAAAATAGTTCAAATAGCCGATGTACTGTAGATCGGCTAGTTGAACTATTTTAATGGTTTGTTTTGTTATAGTAAAATTATGGCTAATGTGGTACAGGTGTGTTTGTGCGCTCGTGTGCATACGTTCGTGTGTGTGTGTGTGTGTGTGTGTGTGTGTGTGTACGTGCATACATGCGTGCGTGTGTGTCTGTGTGTGTGAGAGAGAGAGAGAGAGAGAGAGAGAGAGAGCGTGAGTGGTGGTGGGGGAGGGGAGGGATTTGCCCAGATGGCAGTGACTGACCGCTTTAGTGGACGAGGCCAGGTTCTCCATCTCTTCGTGAGTCACCCACACATTTCCTGAGGACTGCACAGAGAGAGGGAAAGCATGCACGCACGCACGCACACGCACACGCACACGCACACGCACACACACACACACACACGCACGCACGCACACACACACACACACACACACACACACACAAGAAGGTGCTTGTGAGAATGCATTCATGTGTGATTCTGGTGGGTGATTGTATACTGATGCGGGGATCCCCTTCCACAAGTCTATACTTCTGTGGTAAATGGTGCATTTACTAAACCAAAAGTAAATAGCAAGACGTTGGAATACAATATCCGTTGTGTGTTTTAAAGGTTACAGTGCCCCCCGGAGGTGTAAATACGCCATTTTTGACCTTCTGGAACGGTAATTAGCTATAGCTACTAGCTAGCGTGGTTGGCTATAGCTGTAGCTGTATTTCAACATCGCCTTTGGCAGGGAATCATTTTCCTTAAGCACCCGCTGTAGTGCACACACACACACACACGCGCGCACGCACACACACACACACACGCGCGCGCACACATGCTCAAATATGCGTGTGAGCATGCATGCGTACACAGACACACAGGGTGTGTTGAGTGATGCAAAGGGAAAACAGTGAGTGTATGCGTTTCAGGCCAGCTATCTACAAAGCAACTACACATTTCAAATAAATGAAGTGGAGTAAAACTACAATATTTGAATCTGAGATGTACGTTAGGGAGTGCCTGCCTATAATTGTCGCCTATATGTGAGCAATGAGCATGGGTGTGGCCTTCCAGCCTAATGGCTGATTGGAGAGCACCTGGACCCGGGGCCTCCAGGAGCCTATAAATAGGCCCTGCCCACTGTGGCCAGGCCAGGTGATTCATGAGGAGACATCCAGAGGAGACAGATCGACCTGCTGCCTCCACTGTCCCCTGCTCTGTTCGTTGTCCATGACCTGCTCATTACGTTTGACTTGTTGTGCAGAAATGTCCCATTTCAAGTAACAGTCTCAAATGCATAAAGATCCTTTTGAAAATAGCAGATCTACAAGCCCATATTTTCAAATGGACAAAGATAAGTGGTTAATGTATAGGCTATGTTTTCAAAATAAAGGTATAATAATACTATAATAATAATATTTGAATCTGATATGTAGTGGAGTAGAAGTAAAAGTAATATAACTTGGAAGTACTCAAGTACAAATATACCTCAGCATTGTACTTAAGCTTAAATGCACTTAGTTAGCTTTCACCACTGGTAGCTAGTGGCTACATTTGGCACAATTTTAAATGTAAGGCCCAATCCCAATTGCCTCCGTCAAGCCCTGAGCCCTACATGAACCCTCGTTGACTTTAGTGACGTCTGTAAACTGCTTGAGGGTGCGAGGCTGCAAGGGCTCCGAATTGTCGTGAAAGGAATATGGGACAGCACTTTGAAGATGAGTCCGCCATTCATGACACTTTGCATCACTTTATGCAAACTGTCCTTATTCACAGCCAGTGCTTATACCTACATGCTTAGACTATTTATACATGTCTATCATGTCTATTTTAGCATTTAAGCTGATCGTTTTATTATTAGTTTCATAAATACACTTTTCTGTGTGATAGGGGTTGTGATATTCATATATAATAATATTCATTATAAATTGCATTTCCATGTTTTTTTTTTACTTTGCTCATTATTCATTTCTCATCATGTTTCCCTTATTATTATTATTATTATTATTTAATATATAGCCTATCCTTCCATTCCGTCTCCCTTTGAGAACAGTGAGAAAGCACTGTTGTGTTTGTTGACGTTCTAACCGCGATACATAACTAATTTGCATACTTAAATGATTGACTTTCGGAAGATCTCCCTCATTCCCCTGATAACGCTATGAAGGATGTAGAAGACATTTTGAGAATCTGATCTCAGGTCAGTCGATGCAGACTTTGGCAAAGGGCACATAAAGGGGCCCTCCACTCATTTACCGATTTCAAATGGGGACATCCCTGTCAAGCCCTCGCAGACTTCACATGAACGCACAGCTTATAGTCAGTGAGCGAGGGCTCATTGAGTCAGCAGCAAGGGAGTGGATTGGGATTGGGCCTATATATAGGTTCCCCACACTGGGACCCTTTCAATATCAGTCTTGTGTCGGATGTTTTGTGAATGTTTTAAAGGGACACTTCACCCTTTTTGCAAAAAAATATATGTTAATGATGTTTAGAAGCTTTAGATCACTTTCCTGGGGGTATTTATGTGTGTAATATGTGGTTTTAGATATTTTAGATTGTAGCAGTGAGCCTGTTGTCTCTGATGTCATGGACACTGGTCTCACTACCTTCCTGGACTACAATTCCCATAATTCTTTGGTGCACTGCTCCTCCTTGTGGATAGGGGGGAGAGCTGTCTTACTGAGACAACATGTAGTCCAGGAAGGAAGTGAGCCCAGTGTCCATGACATCAGAGACAACAGGCTCACTGCTACAATCTAAAATATCTAAAACCACATATTACACACATAAATACCCCCAGGAAAGTGTTCTAAAGCTCCTAAACATCATTAACATATATTCTTTTGCAAAAAGGGTGAAGTGTCCCTTTAAGGATTTTTTCATCATACAGTCCAAGCGTGTGCAGGGGATGCAGGAAAAGGTGGTGTTTATGGTGTATACGTATGCATGTTTTTTAGTTTCTGCATGCGTGTGTGTGTGTGTGTGTGTGTGTGTGTGTGTGTGTGTGTGTGTGTGCGCGTGCGTGCGTGTGTGTGTGTGTGTGTGTGTGTGTGTGTGTGCGCGTGCGTGCGTGTGCGTGTGTGTGTGTGCGTGCGCGTCCAGGTATACGTACAGTGCGTACCGTTCGGGAGGTGAGCGGCGCGGAGGGGCTGGTCAGAGACACCATCTCCTGGATGGCGAGGCGCAGCTTGAGGCGGTGCAGCGGGTTGCTGATGCCGATCTCCCGCTGGATCTCCGTGTCGGACAGCGCCGACATGATGGCGCCGCTCTTCACGTTGGCGCGGCACGCCGCCACGTACCACGCGGGCATGCCCACCCACAGCTATGTAAGGGGGGGGGGTGGGGGCAGAGCAGGGCATAACAGAGTCATCTGTGAGGGTGATTCGTTCTGCGGCAGTGTTGTTTTCGTCGACTAAAACCAAGACGAAAAGTGTTCGTCGACTACCTATTTTCAAACAAATGGAAACTAATTGAAAACTAAACTACGATGACTAAAAACTAAGACTAAATTTACTGACAATTTCGTCCACAAATAAAAACTAGACTAAAATGTTAGGAAGGGACTAGTGGACAAGAGATCCAGTGTAAGTCATTTTACACTTGCAATGCAGTTGCATGCTGAAAATAGCTGATCTACAAGCTCACAACTTGCGCTTGAGCTTGTAGATCGGCTATATTTTCAGCAAGTGTAAAAACACTCATTACGACGGCGTCAAGACCCGCCAAAATACATTTTAGTCGACTAAATCAACTGTAGATTTAGTCGACTAAAATCTTATGACATTTAGTCGACTAAAACTAGACTAACACTAAGACATTCCAGGTGACTAAAATGTGACTAAAACTAAATGAAGTTTCAGTCCAAAGACTATGACTAGACTAAAATAGAAATTTGCTGCCAAAAACAACACTGCAACAGAGTCATCTGTGAGGGTGATTCGTTCTGCGGAGAGGGTGATTGGCTTTGGCTGCCCTCTGCCCTCCCTCAAGTCCCTGCACGACTTATAGGGCGCTGAAGAGAGCAAAGGAAGATTATGGCCGACCCCTCCCAGTACCCTGGCCACGGCCTCCTCACCCTCTGCTCCCCTCTGGGAGATAAGACTGCGGCTGCCGAAGGCTATACGAATAAAGCCCGCCACAGACAACGTGTTTTCCCCTCAGCTGCCTTCAGGCTGCTCAATGACTCTGGCTTCCATGCCTCCTAGTGACACCGGCACTTAAATCACCGGGCGGCAACACACTTTATATTTATTTCCCTGCACGGTGTTGTCTTATGTCTGTCCTATTTGTGGAAATAAGAATTGAATGCACTCATGTTTATGTCAAAACAAATTCCTATGTGTGACTGTGTATACATACAAATGGCAAATAAAGGTATCTGAATCTGAATCTTATATATCTTCACTGACATTGTTGCAATTTACAATTTAGGGTATTTAGCAGACACTCTTAATCCAGAGCGATTTACAGTAAGCGAGGTAAACACGAGGTGACGGCCTATCAAATGCATAGAAGTATACAGTAAGACGCCCCGAGGGGCGAGAAGCCAGGTCTCCCTAAAAACAACAGCTCTGGTAATGCGGCTAATGCCCATATATATGGACGTTTTTTTGTTGTCTTGTTTTTTAATTGACTATTCGGTTCCGGGTTGGATTGAAATTTGTGTGCTAAATTATAGTAAGGCCAGCAGGCCCCCAGCCCAGTTATAGGGCCCAGGTATATATAGGACCGGGCCTTAATTTCCGGGGCCTGTTGAGAACTCTTAAAGTTTTCGCCGGCTGCCGGGTGTGGCGGCTGCACTAATAACTTTGGGGCGGGCCCCGTCTATAGAGTTTGAATGGACAGGTTATATCAGTCAAAAGGAAGACATCGAAGAGGAAGGACGGGGTTGGGAAAGGATCAACATAATCCATACGTCTCCATGTATGGCTATATCCATAGGGTTTGATTTAGATATCTGATAGAACGTGAAGGTTTTTACCTCTAGCCAGGAGACGACAGTAGGCCCGTCCCACTGGGCGAAGGGCAGGCCTCTCCGCCTCGCGTCCTCTAGAAGCTCATGTCTGAGGAGAGAAATGAACAATATTAAAGGTTTTATGACATTCATTTTTTCATTTATTTTTATTTTTCGTTTTTCTTTTAGGTTTTATGACCTCAATTACACCCCAAAATCCTGAACTTTGAACATTCAGTGGATTTCTGTGGTCTGGAGTTTTCTTTGGGGTTTGGAAGCCTTTTGAGCTACAATGAAAACAGGCAACACAGTGAAAACAGTGATCTGCTGGCAAATCCCATTGACATATATGGGATTTGCAGGCTCTTACATCACAAACAGCAGGGAAATCAGAGCACCTGTTTGAGCCAGAAAACCCCAGACCA
>NC_137863.1:44822466-44827466 GCF_963924005.1 Protomyctophum bolini
CGTTCTTCGATTTTTCAAAAATAGCAGACCTACAAGCTCGTAGCGCGCCACTCGGTGGCGCGCTATGAGCTTGTAGATCTGCTATTTACACCAAAATGGGTTACCGTTCAGAATGGGTTAAGATCCCGGACAACGTGCACGCTCATTTTATCAACGTAATTAAATATTTTGTTATCGTTTTGGATACGATTTTGTCCTACAATTCCATGTTGTATTGATGTGGTACCATTAGGAGAGATATAACAGGCAAAATAACAATTGTTCTGGCCTGGGCCGTGTGGCTCAGTGGTCCAGGCACCGTGGCTGGTATAATCCAGTCTGTCAGTGTGGCCGCGGGTTCGACTCCCGATCCCGACGTCCTTTACTGCATGTCTCCCCCCCCCCCCATCTCTCTCTCCCCCATTTCCTGTCAGCCCCTTCCATTGTCTTTTTTATAAAATAAAGGTGAATGCCACAAAGAAAACATTTAAAAAATATATATATAATAACAATTAATTCTGCATTTTCTACTTGTGTAGACTTCTTGTAAATGAAGTAATGCAATTTCACTCTTGAGAACATAATATTGAACCGGTTATTTTTTTTTACTCTCAAGAGTTAAAGATCTATAAGAGTCCATTAAGGTTTTCAACCAACCGCGCGTGTGCGTGCGTGCGTGTCTGTGTGTCTGTGTATGTGTGTGTGCACGAGCGAGCGTGCGTGCACATGTTTGTTTGTGTGTGTGTGCGTGCACGTGCGAGTCAAATCACCTGATCTCCTCGTTGATGGCGTCGAGCTGCTCCTGCAGCATGAGCGCCAGAGTCTGAGCGTCCGATTGGCCGCTGGGCGACAGGAGGGTGGAGCTGACGTCGTCCTCCAGGTCAGACTCCACCTCCAGGTCGCCGCCGATCATGTGACCCACGCTGCCGCGCAGCGACGACGAGTAGTCCTGCTCACACACCCCACACACCTGGACACGCACGCACGCACACACACACACACACACACACGCACACGCACACACACACACACACACACACACACACACACACACACACACACACACACACAGACACACGCGCGTAGCACAAGTAAAACCCCCCCCGTTGAAATACGATCAAAACATTGTTTTGTGCAAAAATGTCATGCTTTCTGTAAGCACTGGAATGAGACAAACGTCATTGCTGTCGGGCAGAAACCTCTTATCTCCACATTCTTATCAGTGCAATTGTATAACACCCGCGGGAATCGAACCCAGGTCTCCAAGGGATATCCCTATGGGGGAGATGTTGAGACTTTTTAGGCCTTCAGACTGAGGCTATGAGCCACTCTGCTATAACTCCTCCCATGGGGAAACCCCATCCTGGTCACTGTAACGTGAAAATCCAATATTTTAAAGGACAACTTCAGTTTTTTTTCAACCAAGGTTCATGTTTTAGGTTGTCATTAGAGAAAGTATCTTTTTTTCATTTGCTGCTTTCTGTTGTTTTAGCGATTTTATTCAGTGACAAACTGACATGTTGAGCCATACAACACAGTATGGCATCCCTATAGTACTGTACCCCCCTTCACATTCAGTAGATATTGTGAGCTTTTGTGGTCAGATGTAATTTCCTGGGGTCTAGTAGGACTATAGAAAATCATAAAAAATAAATCGCTATAAAATTGTGTAAAGAAATACATATTTAGCCCCATGTTCGAATGCCCCCGTCCATCCATCCATCCATCCAACCGCTTATCCGTAGTTGGGTCGCGGGGGCAACAGCTCCACCAGAGAGCTCCAGACTTCCCTCTCCAGAGCAACATTAGTGACATACTCCTGGGGGATCCCGAGACATTCCAAGGCCAGTAAGTCGATAGTAATCCCTCCATCTGGTCCTTGGTCTGCCCCGTGGTCTCCTCCCAGTGGGACGTGCATCGAGGAACTCCCTAGGGAGAAGCCCGGGAGGCATCCTAACCAGATGCCTGAAACACCTCAGCTGGCTCCTTTCCAGGTGAAGGAGCAGCGGCTCTACTCCGAGTCTCTCCCGTGTGACTGAACTCACCCCTGTCAAAAATAGCTAAAATCGCTAAAACTAAAGAAAGCAGCAACTGATTTTTTTTTTAACACTCATATTTTACTTTCTCTAATATCAACCTAAAACATGAACCTTTTTTGAAAAAACATAAAGTTGTCCTTTAAAGGTATATTCAGTGATTTCACTCAAAAAACCATAGGTTTCGTTTTTGGCTGGGACCCAAAGCCTTTCGTCCAATCAGGATAGAGAGTCAAAAACGAAACCTAAGGTTTTTTGACCCCCAGGGGTTAACTGGGGACAGGGAGGAACTCCTTATATGGTCAGCACACTCTATAGTAGAGAGGATTATCACAACAAAACAAAAAAATAAGTCATATTTGAATTAAGTGAAATCAGTGAATATACCTTTAAGCACTAGACCAAAGTGACTCATGCCTTATGACTCTTTTGTTTTGTTTTTTGACGGATTGTTAAAGCTTTCGAGCTGTTAAAAAAATTAAAAAAATGAATCCTTAAAGATGGAGTGCCACAATTTTTGTAGTTTTTTCATTTGTCTATGAGGTGACAGTACTTCATTAGACACCCTGGAGTCGTGCAACGGTGTATTAACTTTGTATTTAGGGTTTCTTCCTGGAGGCTGAACCCTTGACAGTGAAACGGGCCAATGAAATAAACAATAATATAGTGACATCACACTATCACCCAATCACCACCCACCAGGCAACCCAGGCATACTACGAGTAAGACGCGCAAACGCGGGAAGCGAACGCAGCTCGTACATATTTGGGTTTTGGACGTATAGCTGCTTTGGGGACTCCTTATATGGTTCCCCTTTTGTGCCCATATATGGAGCTGAGTGGACCTGGCCCCTTTTGTGCCCATATATGGAGCTGAGTGATTGCTGATGCAACACACTCCATATTTGGATAGCGGGACAGACACACGAACAGACAGACAGACAGACAGACAGACACACACACACACACAGACATGATCTGCTAGGTCTCATAGTAAGTGCTCACTGAGTTCGCAATAAGGAACTGGTGGGCGTGCCCACATGAAAACAACATTTTAACAAATACTGTACACTTTTTTAGAAAAAAATTATACCTCCTTATATAACAATAATAACTGACGATCATGTTTTAGGGTGGGAAAAAAATCACGGCACTCCATCTTTAAAGTCAGCGCTTTTTTTTTTTTGGACACCCGTATCATTATGGATGGACATAGATAAGAATGAACAGACAGAGCTGAGAGACTTACATGAGACAGCACGTTGCATGGCAGGCAGGCCGGCCAGGCACAGGTGACCGGAAAACAGAGGACATTGGCACATATAGGGGTTAGTACAGAGAACGATGGCTTATTAAATAATAGGCGATACGTTGATTGATACAGATACAGCATAGAGAGACACTATAGAGACATCTGGGCAAATTGATGAAAAAATGTACTATTTTTGCCCAAAAATGTCAAATGAAATCTTCTTTTCCTTTTGAATCATCTGGCCTCCATCTCGCCCTGTCCATCTGTCTGTCTCCTCTTCTCTAACACCATAACTAACTTCATGTCCTCTTTCACTACACATCCATACGTCTTCTCTTTGGTCTTCCTCTATGTCTCCTAACCATCTCACTATCCCTCCTCTGTACATGTCCATACCAAACCATCTCACTATCCCACCTCTGTACATGTCCAAACCATCTCACTATGTCTCCTCTGTACATGTCCAAACCATCTCACTATCCCACCTCTGTACATGTCCAAACCATCTCACTATGTCTCCTCTGTACGTGTCCAAACCATCTCACTATCCCTCCTCTGTACATGTCCAAACCATCTCACTATGTCTCCTCTGTACATGTCCATACCATCTCACTATCCCTCCTCTGTCCATGTCCTAACCATCTCACTATCCCTCCTCTGTACGTGTCCAAACCATCTCACTATGTCTCCTCTGTACATGTCCAAACCATCTCACTATCCCACTTCTGTACATGTCCAAACCATCTCACTATGTCTCCTCTGTACATGTCCAAACCATCTCACTATCCCTCCTCTGTACATGTCCAAACCATCTCACTATCCCACCTCTGTACATGTCCAAACCATCTCACTATGTCTCCTCTGTACATGTCCAAACCATCTCACTATGTCTCCTCTGTAGCCTACATGTCCAAACCAAACCATCTCACTATGTCTCCTCTGTAGCCTACATGTCCATACCAAACCATCTCACTATCCCTCCTCTGTGTACATGTCCAAACCATCTCAGTCTGTCCTGATTGATTGAATTGATTGAAGTATTTATTAACAGAATTACACAGTACATTTCAAGCACAACTCAATACAAAAACTGTTCATTGTGGACGACACCATAAAGCATTACTCTTGTTTACAATAGGGTCCACCCTTTTCAATTCACCCGAACATGTATATATAGAGACATACAATATATACACTTCTACATAACCAAAAAAACAGGAAACACATATACAGGGAGGGGGCCGTCCGTATAGGTGCCCATTTGAGAGCGGTTTTGAAGGAGTCGAGGGATTCACATGTCTTAATGACTGTTGGTAGGGTGTTCCACATTTTGTCACAATTTAGTCCCTTGTTTGTGCCGAATCTGGGTTGCACATGGTTTTGTTGAACTCCCTCATGGTGTTGTGGGTGTGGACATGTATTTAGACAGGTACATGGGTATACCACGTTATGGTCATTCTTTGTGTTTCTCGTAACATATTATTCTCCTTCTCATTTTGTAACGTCCGTTGCAAGAATGGAATTCTGACCAAAAAGGTCCACCACAACAAGCCAGCATGGCGATGATGACCCCCTGACCCCTGTGCGTGCGTGTGTGTGTGTATGTGTGTGTGTGTGTGTGTGTGTGGACGAGGAGGCGCGGCCGCCGCCGGGGGGCACCTTGTTGGGTTCGTCGCGCAGAGCCGCCAGCCGGCCCTTCTGTGCCCTCCTGATGACCGTGGTGCTGTAGTGACC
>NC_137863.1:44832466-44842466 GCF_963924005.1 Protomyctophum bolini
ACGAGTGGTAATATATGTTCCGCAAACGCTGGATCTGGTGTACAGTTTTTAAATGTGCTATAATATAAATAAACGTGATTTGATGAATAGGTGATTTGGGGGCTCTCTTTCAGGGTGGGTATACCTTGGGCAGTGCTGCCACCCTCTGTGGCAGTTACTTTGGGCAGTGCTGCCACCCTCTGTAACCAGTTACTTTGGGCAGTGCTGCCACCCTCTGGGCCAGTTACTTTGGGGCAGTGCTGCCACCCTCTGTAACCAGTTACTTTGGGCAGTGCTGCCACCCTCTGTGACAGTTACTTTGGGCAGTGCTGCCACCCTCTGTGGCCAGTTACTTTGGGCAGTGCTGCCACCCTCTGTGGCCAGTTACTTTGGGCAGTGCTGCCACCCTCTGTGGCAGTTACTTTGGGCAGTGCTGCCACCCTCTGTGGCCAGTTACTTTGGGCAGTGCTGCCACCCTCTGTGGCAGTTACTTTGGGCAGTGCTGCCACCCTCTGTGGCCAGTTACTTTGGGCAGTGCTGACACCCTCTGTGACCAGTTACTTTGGGCAGTGCTGCCACCCTCTGTGGCCAGTTACTTTGGGCAGTGCTGCCACCCTCTGTGGCCAGTTACTTTGGGCAGTGCTGCCACCCTCTGTGGCAGTTACTTTGGGCAGTGCTGCCACCCTCTGTGACCAGTTACTTTGGGCAGTGCTGCCACCCTCTGTGGCCAGTTACTTTGGGCAGTGCTGCCACCCTCTGTAGCCAGTTACTTTGGGCAGTGCTGCCACCCTCTGTGGCAGTTACTTTGGGCAGTGCTGCCACCCTCTGTAGCCAGTTACTTTGGGCAGTGCTGCCACCCTCTGTGGCCAGTTACTTTGGGCAGTGCTGCCACCCTCTGTGGCCAGTTACTTTGGGCAGTGCTGCCACCCTCTGTGGCCAGTTACTTTGGGCAGTGCTGCCACCCTCTGTGGCCAGTTACTTTGGGCAGTGCTGCCACCCTCTGTGGCCAGTTACTTTGGGCAGTGCTGCCACCCTCTGTAACCAGTTACTTTGGGCAGTGCTGCCACCCTCTGTAACCAGTTACTTTGGGGCAGTGCTGCCACCCTCTGTGGCAGTTACTTTGGGCAGTGCTGCCACCCTCTGTAACCAGTTACTTTGGGCAGTGCTGCCACCCTCTGTAACCAGTTACTTTGGGGCAGTGCTGCCACCCTCTGTGGCAGTTACTTTGGGCAGTGCTGCCACCCTCTGTGGCCAGTTACTTTGGGCAGTGCTGCCACCCTCTGTGGCCAGTTACTTTGGGCAGTGCTGCCACCCTCTGTGGCAGTTACTTTGGGCAGTGCTGCCACCCTATGTGGCCAGTTACTTTGGGCAGTGCTGCCACCCTCTGTGGCCAGTTACTTTGGGCAGTGCTGCCACCCTCTGTGGCAGTTACTTTGGGCAGTGCTGCCACCCTCTGTGGCAGTTACTTTGGGCAGTGCTGCCACCCTCTGTGACCAGTTACTTTGGGCAGTGCTGCCACCCTCTGTGGCCAGTTACTTTGGGCAGTGCTGCCACCCTCTGTGGCCAGTTACTTTGGGCAGTGCTGCCACCCTCTGTGGCAGTTACTTTGGGCAGTGCTGCCACCCTATGTGGCCAGTTACTTTGGGCAGTGCTGCCACCCTCTGTGGCCAGTTACTTTGGGCAGTGCTGCCACCCTCTGTGGCAGTTACTTTGGGCAGTGCTGCCACCCTCTGTGGCAGTTACTTTGGGCAGTGCTGCCACCCTCTGTGGCAGTTACTTTGGGCAGTGCTGCCACCCTCTGTGGCAGTTACTTTGGGCAGTGCTGCCACCCTCTGTGGCAGTTACTTTGGGCAGTGCTGCCACCCTCTGTGGCCAGTTACTTTGGGCAGTGCTGCCACCCTCTGTGGCCAGTTACTTTGGGCAGTGCTGCCACCCTCTGTGGCCAGTTACTTTGGGCAGTGCTGCCACCCTCTGTGACCAGTTACTTTGGGCAGTGCTGCCACCCTCTGTGGCCAGTTACTTTGGGCAGTGCTGCCACCCTCTGTGGCCAGTTACTTTGGGCAGTGCTGCCACCCTCTGTGGCAGTTACTTTGGGCAGTGCTGCCACCCTATGTGGCCAGTTACTTTGGGCAGTGCTGCCACCCTCTGTGGCCAGTTACTTTGGGCAGTGCTGCCACCCTCTGTGGCAGTTACTTTGGGCAGTGCTGCCACCCTCTGTGGCAGTTACTTTGGGCAGTGCTGCCACCCTCTGTGACCAGTTACTTTGGGCAGTGCTGCCACCCTCTGTGGCCAGTTACTTTGGGCAGTGCTGCCACCCTCTGTGGCCAGTTACTTTGGGCAGTGCTGCCACCCTCTGTGGCAGTTACTTTGGGCAGTGCTGCCACCCTATGTGGCCAGTTACTTTGGGCAGTGCTGCCACCCTCTGTGGCCAGTTACTTTGGGCAGTGCTGCCACCCTCTGTGGCAGTTACTTTGGGCAGTGCTGCCACCCTCTGTGGCAGTTACTTTGGGCAGTGCTGCCACCCTCTGTGACCAGTTACTTTGGGCAGTGCTGCCACCCTCTGTGGCCAGTTACTTTGGGCAGTGCTGCCACCCTCTGTGGCCAGTTACTTTGGGGCAGTGCTGCCACCCTCTGTAACCAGTTACTTTGGGCAGTGCTGCCACCCTCTGTGCCAGTTACTTTGGGCAGTGCTGCCACCCTCTGTGACCAGTTACTTTGGGCAGTGCTGCCACCCTCTGTGACCAGTTACTTTGGGCAGTGCTGCCACCCTCTGTGGCAGTTACTTTGGGCAGTGCTGCCACCCTCTGTGGCAGTTACTTTGGGCAGTGCTGCCACCCTCTGTAGCCAGTTACTTTGGGCAGTGCTGCCACCCTCTGTAACCAGTTACTTTGGGCAGTGCTGCCACCCTCTGTAGCCAGTTACTTTGGGCAGTGCTGCCACCCTCTGTGGCCAGTTACTTTGGGGCAGTGCTGCCACCCTCTGTAACCAGTTACTTTGGGCAGTGCTGCCACCCTCTGTGGCAGTTACTTTGGGCAGTGCTGCCACCCTCTGTGGCAGTTACTTTGGGCAGTGCTGCCACCCTCCGTGACCAGTTACTTTGGGCAGTGCTGCCACCCTCTGTGGCCAGTTACTTTGGGCAGTGCTGCCACCCTCTGTGGCCAGTTACTTTGGGGCAGTGCTGCCACCCTCTGTAACCAGTTACTTTGGGCAGTGCTGCCACCCTCTGTGCCAGTTACTTTGGGCAGTGCTGCCACCCTCTGTGGCAGTTACTTTGGGCAGTGCTGCCACCCTCTGTGGCCAGTTACTTTGGGCAGTGCTGCCACCCTCTGTGGCCAGTTACTTTGGGCAGTGCTGCCACCCTCTGTGGCCAGTTACTTTGGGGCAGTGCTGCCACCCTCTGTAACCAGTTACTTTGGGCAGTGCTGCCACCCTCTGTGCCAGTTACTTTGGGCAGTGCTGCCACCCTCTGTGGCAGTTACTTTGGGCAGTGCTGCCACCCTCTGTGGCCAGTTACTTTGGGCAGTGCTGCCACCCTCTGTAACCAGTTACTCTGGGCAGTGCTGCCACCCTCTGTAGCCAGTTACTTTGGGCAGTGCTGCCACCCTCTGTAGCCGGATGGGAACCACAAGGTTCCCATAGTTCGAACCCCGGGGCTCCCCCCAGAGTTAGTGTCGAAGTGTCCTAGTGGTGCAAGACTCTGAACCCCAAATTGCTCCCGACGTGCAGGGCCTTGCATGGTTCCCACCGTTTCATCGGTGTGTGAATGTGTGGGTGAATGTAATGCGACAACCTCTGTATAAAGCGCCTTGGATAAAGGCGCTGTATAAGTGCACCATTTGCACATTTACCTTGGACAGTGCTGCCACCCTCTGGGCCAGCTCCGCCTCCACCTCGGGCAGAGTCTCGGCCTTCCTCATGGTCTGCGCCAGCCTCTGCTCCGCCATCTCCAACAGCTCCTGGAGCTGACGCACCTTCTCTTCACTCTGGGGACGCATGCAACGCACGCACGCACGCACGCACGCACACACACAAACAAAGAAAGAGAGGGAGTAAGAGGAGGATAAAAATGGAAGTGACGCAGATATAACTGGACGATGTGTTTACCGCGTGCACTTCCCATATGTGACACTGAACTCAGTTTCACCCTGAACTGCACATGAACTCTCTCTGTCTCTCTCTCTCTCTCTCTCTCTCTCTCTCTGTCTCTCTCTCTCTCTCTCTCTCTCTCTCTCTCTCTCTCTCTCTCTCTCTCTCTCTCTCTCTCTCTCTCTCTCTCTCTCTCTCTCTCTCTCTCTCTCTCTCCACAGTATGGTGTCTATATACATTATGCATGTGTGTGTCTTTCTGAATAAATAGACAGACGGACAGAAAGACCAAAAAATATAGTACATATAGGTTCTGTTCTGTATACTGTATTTAGACTGACTGACGGACAGCAGAATAATGACTAAAGATACAATGCATACACACAGTAGAGAATATAACGTGCTGAACGTACACTCTATACGTATATCTCTGCGTATGCATTTTTATACGGTGACATTATATAACTGTGAACTGTATGTTTGCCCAAAAGAGCGCGCAGCGACAGCTATAGGGTGTAACCCGGAACACTCAATTGTTCATGAATTGATTCAGGCGCGTTGTTCGTGCAGGTTATATCGCAGGTGTATATCAGGATACACGCGGAAGTATAGTTTATATAGAACTCAATGGGCCCCTGCACACAGTATATTAGATGAGGGAAAAAGTGGAACGTCCACACACACGATTATAATTCTGCTCCCCGTCCTCACACACTAGTATCCCTTTAAAGATGGAGTGCCGTGATTTTTTTCCCCACCCTAAAAAACATGATCATCAGGTCTTATTGTTGTTATATGGAGGTATAATGTTTTTTTCAAAAAAGTGTACAGTATTTGTTAAAATGTTGTTTTTATGTGTTCATTAAGTATGCCTGGTTTGCCTGGTGGTGGGTGGTGATGGGTGGTGATCCACCTGAACTGAAGCCGCCGCACCCACAGCTGTATAGTTGTATGATAAAGGGGGAGGGGTTAGGGGAGGGGCTGATAGTGTGATGTCACTATATTACTGTTTATTTCATTCATTTCATACAATGTTGAAGCGCTGGGCCCTAGTGGTAAGAGGAAGGACTGCAGGCGGACTCGTGGATTCATGACGAGGAAACCCTGTGCAGCTGGGCTTTAACATTGAGCGCTCGGTTGCACTTCCGCATTTGACCTCCAAATTTTGGAGGTAAAATGCGGAAATGCGCCCAAAAAAGGCGGAAATAGACGGTCCCTCCGGCGACTTCAAAACGCCACTGAGCAACTTCCTACTGACATGAATAGCGGAGGGGGCGGAGCTTCGCGCAGGTTCAGTCTCTGTCCTTTTAATACTCTAGGGTTCAGCCTCCAGGAAGAAACCCTAAATACAAAGTCAATACACCGTTGCACATAAAAAACGACTCCAGGGTGTCTAATGAAGTACTGTCACCTCATAGACACATGAAAAACTGGAAAAATACAAAAATTGTGGCACTCCATCTTTAAGATTAAAGGGGAAAAAAAACAATTCTCCTGAATGCTGCCTTCTGGAATGGCACCGTGTAGTACATGCTGCGTTCATGGTCTGGAAAGGGCAGTTGTTTTACAGACGGGGTAAAAGGGGCAGGGGCTCAAGCCCCCTTTGATGTCTATGTGGCCCCTTTTCCACCGGTTGGTTCCCAAATGGGAACCGGTTCGGTTCTTTTTGGTTCTTTATAGGCCATGAGCCAGAGCTCCAAAATTGGAACGTTAATTATGAATTGAGTGTAGCAAAACCATATACCTATATTAGATTGTTATCACCATGAAACGTTTCCCCCAATTGAGTACTTACACGAAGACAATGGTTCATGTTTTAGGTTGTAAAAGGTGAGTGTAATTCTTTTTCATTTGCTGCTTTCTTTCGTTTTAGGGATTTTAGCTGTTTTTGGCAGGGGGAGCGGGGGCATTCGAGCATGGGGCTAAATATCTATTTCTTTACAAAACTTTATAGCGATTTTTTTTTTTTATTATTTACTATAGTCCTACTAGACTAGTAGTAAATACTACTGCCCCCGCCCCCCTGCCAAAAACAGCTAAAATCCCTAAAACGAAAGAAAGCAGCAAACGAAAAAAAGATTAACACTCATATTTTACTTTCTCTAATAACAACCTAATACATGAACCTTGGTTGAAAAAAAACTAAAGTTGTCCTTTAAAGGGATTGTGACATTAAAAAAAAGGTTTTGGAATTGTTCTTATTTTTTTTAGGTTTTCTAATCTCAATTGCACCCAAAAAACATGAACTTTTAACATTCAGTAGATTTTCTGTGATCTGGGGTTTTCTGGCTCAAACAGGTGCTCTGATTTTCCTGCTGTTTGTGATGTAAGATCCTGCAAATCCCATATATGTCAATGGGATTTGCCAGCAGACGTCACTGTTTTCACTGTGTTGCCTGTTTTCATTGTAGCTCAAAAGGCTTCCAAACCCCAAAGAAAACTCCAGACCACAGAAAATCCACTGAAAGTTCAAAGTTCAGGTTTTTTGGGTGTAATTGAGGTCATAAAACCTAAAACAAAAAAACAAAAACAAAAATAAATGAAAATGAATGTCATAAAACCTTTAAGAACCAAAAAAGAACTGAACCGGTTCCCAATGGGAACCAACCGATGGAAAAGGGGGTCTGTGGGCACGTCCCTGCTGCGTTGCGTGCGGCGCCCCCTACCTGTCGGTGCAGGGAGTCCTTGGTGGCCAGCTGGTTCTCCAGCTTGTCGTTGAGGTCGTGGATGTGCGTGGTCTCCCTCTGCGCCGCCAGGTAGCGCTTCTCTAACGTGGTGATCCTCTCCTCCATGTCCTCCCTCTGCGCCACGCCCTGAGCCACAGGGGAATAGTAAGAGTCCACACACACACACACACACACACACATGGTCATGCTCTGAAGAGTCCACACACACACCTGGTCATGCTCTGAAGAGTGCACACACACACACACACACACACACACACCTGGTCATGTTCTGAAGAGGTCCCCCCCACACACACACACACACACACACACACACACCTGACCGCAGGACAGTACAGTCCTACACCTGACCACAGGAAAATATAGTAATAAGAGTCCTAAGTCCTAACACACCTGGGCACGTTCCGATGAGCCGATCGGTGTTGATTTCGACAGCAAATTCTGATATGGTTTTAGTCACATGCGTCTTTTGAACGACAGTCCATTTAGTTTTAGTCATACTTTAGTCATCTGAGACGTTTTAGTTTCAGTCTAGTTTTAGTTGACTAAATATCATTAGACTTTTACAAGCTCGAACCTTTCAAATAATTGTTGAATGGAACATAAAGTACATCATTTGCCTGTACTGGAGTAGAAGTATTTATAACGTTAAAGTATAGGACCCTATCAAGACATGTTAACACTCAGGGTATAAGTACGTCGTGCAGCACTCGACATATACTAGACAATACTGGACCGATAATCTTCCAAATTTGCTTGGGACAGTTTATTATTTTTTATTTTGGAGGAAGGACACTGCGTTCCGCTCATTTTCCGTGAGGTTATGAAAATCTACTTCCAGAGACTTGAAAACCTGCTTGAGATAAGGTAATCCAACACACGTACTGTATATCACGTTACGTTATGACTGCGTTTTAATGCATTTCAAAGGCCTGCAAGGTCGATATGAAAAGTCTGGCCAAAAAGCCCCCCCAGGAGGGAAAAAAAATATTGATTCACAAACGGAATCCAGACTTCCATGACTTGCACTGTGTGAAGTTTGGTCAACACTGACTCAATTATTCAGGTATAAAGTTCCGTAATGTTTTAATGATATAAACAAGCAAAATAGATTTTTGATGCTTATTATTGTGAGATGCTGTACTATATGATCAAGTGGGCGTTGATTTAAGACAAAAAAGATAAAAATGTTGGAGATAAGAGGTTTCTGGTCTGGATATATAGCAACGACATGCAGGCTACACTATACAGTATTTGACCACGTCGATGCCCGAACCATCCGTCAAACTATAAAGGCTCATACATATAGTCTGGATTTTCGGTGGTTAGGTGACCACCGAACTACATAATGACGTCACGAGCCGCGGTGACGAGCAAACCACCGCCACCGCTCCAGCCCTTCTCTCTGTTTTTACTCACCACCGGCTCAACGTTATTTCAGCTCCGGTGGTCAGCTCACCACCGGAGCGGTGGTCACCTCACCACCTAAAAATCCAGACTATGAATAGGCCTTTAGTCTATGCAAAACCACTTCTGTCCTTCCACAAGCACGGAACGTGTCGCTTCGCGTTGATGCTTTTGTGTGACACTGTGATAATTTACAAAAAAACAGTCTCTCTGTCTCTCTCTCTCTCTCTCTCTCTCTCTCTCTCTCTCTCTCTCTCTCTCTCTCTCTCTCTCTCTCCCCTCCCGGTGTACATCTCACCTCTCTCTGCTCGCGCTGCAGCTTGAGCGACAGCTCCTCGCTGCGAATCAGCTCGCGCCGCGCGCTGACCAGCTCCGCCTCCAGCTCCGCCACGTGGGCGCACACGGCGGCCGAGCGCTCGCGGCTCTGCGCCAGCTCCTGATTGGTCCGGTCCAGCAGCTCCTGGAGCTCCGCCCCCGCCCCGCGGCCCACGCCGCCGTCGTCGTGGGCGTCGATGGAGCCGTTGGGCAGTCTCTGTGTACGGACAAGACGGACATGTAAAACTGACCTGAGATCAGGTTTAAAAGAAACGCCTTCTACGTCCTGACAGTTTTCCATTCTGACCTGAGATCAGATTCTAAAAAATGTCTTCTATACATCCTGACAGTTTTCCATTCTGACCTGAGATCAGATTCTAAAAATGTCTTCTTACATCCTGACAGTTTTCCATTCTGACCTGAGATCAGATTCTAAAAATGTCTTCTACGTCAGTGTAACAAGGGTCGGTTGCGGGTTTCATTTTACGTTCTCAAGAGTTAAATTATTGTTAAATATCTGCATTATAGTCCTACACACAATTTACAAGAAGTCTATACAAAAAAAATAGAGAATGTGGAAGAATTGTTTTTTTGATCAACGTTTGCTTAATCATCTCTCCTAATAGTATTAGTACCACATCAATGGAATTGTGGACAAAATATTTATTCAACAAGTCTGAGAGGATAAAATGTAATGTCATCAGACGGTGGTCTGTGGCTCAAACGCTGAATAAATGATGACAGACAGACAGACAGACAGACAGACAGACAGACAGACACACGGACAGACACACGGACAGACCTTCCAGTTGGGTTTGGATCCGTCCGTTCTGTCCCCCGAGTCTCCATCTTTCCTCTGTCTGGCCATGTTCAACTGCGGCGTAGATTAACACGTGTTAAAGGCGCACGCACGCACGCACACACACGCACGCACCCACGCACGCACGCACGCACGCACGCACGCACACACACTAGAGAAAAACACCCTCAATTAATCACTCACTCGTTCTCTCACACACACACACACACACACACAAGCACACATGCTCGCGCAGACGCGCACGCAAGCACACACATGTATACACACCTCACACATCTCTCACACATGTTGTGCCATGTCTGTGATTGATATGAAAAGCCATGATGATGACATCATCAGCCACAAGCAGTGATGTAATGACATCGTCGCTTTCGGGGTAAAAAAATGAAACGTTCCCCCCCAAAAAATCTAATCAGGGAAATGGAGAAAAATATGAGCCTGTGATCGAATTTATCATATGAGCCTGTGATCGAATTTATCAGTCACAATAAGTGATATTCAATAGTTCAATATAATATATTCAATAGTTCAATAGTTCAATAGTTCAATAGTTCAATAGTTCAATGGTTCAATAGTGACAGACCACAGGCCTTCAGTTGGTTCAATAGTGACAGACCAACAGGCCTTCAGTTGGTTCAATAGTGACAGACCTCAGGCCTTCAGTTGGTTCAATAGTGACAGACCACGGGCCTTCAGTTGGTTCAATA
>NC_137863.1:44847466-44867466 GCF_963924005.1 Protomyctophum bolini
TACCTGGTATTTTTTTCTTCTCTCTCCATTTGAGCAAACATACAGTATACACAATCATGTAAATGTCCTATAAAAGCTTCAAAGTACAAGTCAAACTTTTACTCATCATCCCCATGCACATTTTATGTGTTCTGTCGCTGCTGTTGTATCCACTGACTCAGCAGCTAGTGAGGAGCCCCCACCGGGAGGACACACTGCTGTATCCACTGACTCAGCAGCTAGTGAGGAGCCCCCACCGGGAGGACACACTGCTGTATCCACTGACTCAGCAGCCAGTGAGTGAGGAGCCCCCAACGGGAGGACACACTGTTGTATCCACTGACTCAGCAGCCAGTGAGTGAGGAGCCCCCAACGGGAGGACACACTGGTGTATCCACTGACTCAGCAGCCAGTGAGTGAGGAGCCCCCAACGGGAGGACACACTGGTGTATCCACTGACTCATCAGCCAGTGAGGAGCCTCCAACGGGAGGACATACCGCTGTATCCACTGACTCAGCAGCCAGTGAGGAGCCCCCAACGGGAGGACACACTGTTGTATCCACTGACTCAGCAGCCAGTGAGGAGCCCCCAACGGGAGGACACACTGGTGTATCCACTGACTCATCAGCCAGTGAGGAGCCTCCAACGGGAGGACATACCGCTGTATCCACTGACTCAGCAGCCAGTGAGGAGCCCCCAACGGGAGGACACACACCGTTGTATCCACTGACACAGCAGCCAGCCAGTGAGGAGCCCCCAACGGGAGGACACACTGCTGCATCCACTGACTCAGCAGCCAGTGAGGAGCCCCCACCGGGAGGACACACTGGTGTATCCACTGACTCAGCAGCCAGTGAGGAGCCTCCACCGGGAGGACACACTGCTGTATCCACTGACTCAGCAGCCAGTGAGGAGCCCCCACCGGGAGGACACACTGCTGTATCCACTGACTCAGCAGCCAGTGAAGGAGCCCCCAACGGGAGAGGACATAGGTATAAGTTCCGTTTGAGTGTATACCTGCCTGATGACTACAAGGCTATACAATACTACAAAACATGACGTATAACCACTCCAGACCGGTTCACTTCACACGGCACTTTTGGAACAGAGACCAGGCTTTTTCCTCCAAGGTGGAAAGCCATGGTGAGGCGAGGTTATATCCAACGGGAGGACATACAGTACTGTTGTATCCACTGACTCAGCATAGCCAGTGAGAAACCCCCCACCGGGAGAGGACGCAACCCCCATTTATCTTCGTCCTATACTCCCAACACTCCCTGCTGATAGCCCCCCCCGTCCCCGTCCCCCAAGCCCTTTCAATAGGAGTACATGCCGTGATGAGAAACATCACCCTCCCGCCCCCGGCTTCTTCCCTCCTCCTCCGAACATGTGAGTGTGAATCATAAACGCAAACTTTAAGGTGATTCATTCTTTTTCTGGATCGTGATCTTATGATGATGACAGTATCCATTATTCATTCATGTTGTAATATATACGAGACGTGAGAAGGTTGATATAATCATGATTATGCATTTTGTATTTGTCTTAATCAACATGAAATGTTGTTTAAAATGTATAAATATGTAATAATAACGTACTGTATATATATATATACATTTTGCAGTGTTTATGAACTTGAAGAAGTCAATACAAGTGCAAATTAAAACAACAACTGATTAACACAGGCTGAGTTTTAAGCTGAGTTTCAGTGAGTTATCGTGCAGTGATTTCCATAACATGTATTCTATTTTATTTTTTTAAAGTACAAACTTCCAATAGGACAATAATTGGCCACAAAGGAAATACAGTTTACAGTATTATATATCCAATGCAATTAAGGACCTGGACAAAACAGGGAGTTCTGCACGCTCTTCACTTACAAAAAACTTTATTTTAACATGTATTTAGAGTACAACGATGCTGTCACTCTGACCTTCATCAGCCAAGTATACACAAAGTCTAAAAAGCCAAACGGAAAGTTTTTATTTCATTTTGTACAGTGTTCAGTGGCGGATACACAATTAAATCGTGAGAGAGAAAAATGTATCGTCCATTCAAATCACAATCTCACAATCATGACAATCACCTTACAGGGAATAGCAGTGGTAGCCATTTTGTGGTTCTACTCAAATTCACTCCAGTCAGTTTTCCCATAGAGATTTCCCAAAGATATCAACATCAATCAAGCCTATATAATCAATCTGGTGAATCATGTCCATTAAACATTCAATTCTGTGAAAAAAAAAAAAAAAGAAATCCTGTATGGCTCGATTCTATATACGCGTATATCAATAATTAAAATAGATATCTGTGGGAAATGTCCATATAGGCGGAAAAAAAGGAATGGAGTGAACTTGAGTGGAACGACAAAATGGCGGCCACTGCTGTGCCCTATAGGCTATAGCTGTCTATCGTGTCCTCTTTCTCACGTGCATTTGTCTTTATTGACCAGGTCGATGCGGGTGTTGTCGACGTTACAGATGTCTGATAGATCTCGAGGCAGATGCGATACGATGGACAACGTTCCTCCTGCTCCTGACCCGCCATGGCGGTTATTCACGCTGGCCGACGTCCACTCAGGACTGGACGCCAGAAGCTGCTGCGAGGTGTCGACCGCCATGTTGGGGTGGTGTTGTTGTTGTTGTTGAACCCTGAAAGTATAGGCAAATATATCGTGAATTCCATTAACATCGATTCAAAACTGGTGACAATTTAACCCATTTTGAACTCAGAAAATGACAGTTTTCAGTTCAGTCATTTGTTATTATTACTGTCTTGAAAAGTGGATAAAATAGAAAGAAATACTGGATTTGTGTAAGAGAAATAATAATAAAGAAATAATAATAAAAATATTTCGGTATTTTTGTCTGGAAATTGTATGGTGAACCACCAGTGGTTCAGGGGTAGAGTGACCGGATCGCGACCGCAGGTTTCCCAGTTCGAACCTGGGCGCCCCCAGAGTCAGTGTCGAAGTGTCCTTGAGCAAGACAGGTTTCTAGACAGGCCTTGCATGGTTTCCTCTGGCATCAGTGTATGAATGTGTGTGTGAATGTGATGCACAATCTATATGTAAAACGCCTTGGATAAAGGTGCTATATAAATGCACCATTTACCATTGGAGTGATTGATTGTTGTTTGTTGTTGAACCCTGCAAGGTTATAATAGTTCATGAAAACGATCTAAAAAAACTAAAAGTAAAATTGCAAAACATTTCCGTTAACTGAACTAAATAAAAACTATAATAATAATAACAAAAAAAAAAAGATAATTAATTGAAACTGTATTCAACAAAACTCACTAAAAACGAACTGAAACCATAGGCAAAATGCTCTTAGTTTTAGTTGCCAACAGAAACTGAATATATATTTTAAATGGTGTCTTTTGTCGAGTTGTTATTACACAACAGGCCTAGTAACACTGACCTTTTTGCACCTGACAAATAAACCCAAAGTATGAAAAAAATAAAACCACTAAACTAAAACCAAGCGTTGTTACAAAAAATAACTAAGAAAAACTAGCAAACTAACTAAGAAAAACTAGCAAACTAACTAAATTTAAGTCAAAAAATAAAGTCAAAACTAAAACTAAAAACTAAACTAAACAATGAAAAATCTCCCAACCTCGCCGCGAGGTCCTTCTTCTTCCGGCTGGCTCTCCTGCGTCCGCACAGCAGGTAGACCACCTCCAGCACGTTGAGGAGCACCGACACTCCCGACACGGCCAGCATGAACACGATGAAGACGCTCTTCTCCGTGGGGCGGGACACGAAGCACTCCACTCCGCTCAGCTCCGGGCAGGGGTCCCGCCGGCAGTGGACGACGGAGACCATGAAGACGGACGAGAGGAAGGAGGGGGGGTCTCCGCCGCCACCGCCTCCGCGGCCGTACAGGTAGACCTGGCCCACGGAGAAGCCCACCTCCAGCAGCACCTTGAAGAGCAGCTGGAGCAGGTAGCTGCGCAGCAGAGCGCCTTTGATCTTCACCTTGCCCCGCTCGTCCGTGTACCGGGGCCGCTTCAGGATCACGTCCACGTCCGTCTCATGGCCGCTGATGATATACATAATTAGTAATAAACTTTATTTTGTATAATAGATCACCTTGTGACCGCTCAAAGTGCTTTGTGTGGCGGGGGGCAATGAAGAAGAAAAGAAAAGCAAAAAGCATGAATCAACCAACAAACGTCCTCCTTTTGCAGACTTGCCTGCCGTGATTGTGGAGAAGATGGAATCAATACAGTGTGGTGGAATTGTGTGGACAAACTTTTGGGGTCTGAGAGGTCTAAATGTCCTCACATAGTGGTCCAAGTGGCTCAAATGATGAATACATAATGGGCCTTGATATGAAAAGGGTTGAAAACCACAGCGGTTTGGGAGGTTTGGGACATCTAGACAGGCAGTCATAGAGATATAGGAAGGTGTGGGACATCTAGACATGTCATGATAGACTTGCAGTGTTGTTTTCGTCGACTAAAACTAAGACGAAAAATGTTCGTCGACTACCTTTTTTCACTGACTAAAACTAAATAAAAACTAAATAAAAACGAATCTATGATGACTAAACCTAAGACTAAATATACTGACAATTGCGTCAACAAATAAAAACTAGACTAAAATGTTAGTAAGGGACTAGTGGACAAGAGATCCAGTTTTATGCTGGGTTGCATGCTGAAAATAGCAGATATACAATCTCACAACGCGTCGCAGAGATTGTATATCTGCTATTTTCAGCATGCAACCAAAGTGTAAAATATGTCATTACAACGACATCAAGGCCTGTCAAAACACATTTTAGTCGACTAAATCAACTGTAGATTTAGTCGACTAAAATCGTATGACATTTAGTCGACTAAAACTAGACTAAACACTAGAACATTCCAGGTGACTAAAATGTGACTAAAACTAAGTGAAAACTATTCAAGAGACTATGACTAAAACTAAAATAGAAATGTGATGCCAAAAACAACACTGACAGGCAGTCTATAGCCCAGACAGACCTACGCCGCCGCTGCTGCTGCTGCTGCAGCCGCTCCCGCAGCCTCTTCTCCCGGTGCACCACGTGCACGGCGTGCCCGAGGTAGACAAGCGTGGGCGTGGACACGAACACCACCTGCAGCGTCCAGTAGCGCACGTGGGACACGGGGAAGAGCCAGTCGTAGCAGGCCAGGTCGCAGCCCGGCTCGGCCGTGTTGCACGAGAACTCCGCGTGCTCGTCGCCCCACACGCCGTCGGCGGCCGCGCCCAGCACCAGCACGCGGAAGAGGAAGAGCACGCTCATCCACACCTTGCCCACCACCGTGGAGTGGGACTGGACCTTTAAAATGCGTCGAATACGCGAGAGAGAAATAGTCGTCGTGAGTCATAATGTTTATGTTTATGTTTATTTATTTGATATGGACATAACAATCACATTGCTCATTGCACAATTGTACAATAGATGCATCGTTTACAGTGTGACACCACTTGTCCATATAGGAGACTTTTCTGAAAATACAAAGTTAAAAGAACACCCAATCTAAAAATAAGAAGTACATTCAAGTGAAATTTACAGCAAAGTCACAGTACACATTACATAACCTCCAGTACAAAAGTAAACATAATCATTCTCGTGACCAGTCAGGAAGCTGATAACCTAAGCTAAGAACCTGGGAGGAGATCCCGGGGGGGCAGACCAATAAGGACCAAGATCGAGGGATTTACGCCTCGGAACGCCTCGGGAATCCCCCCAGGAGGAAGTTACTAATGTTCGCTCTGGAGAGGGAAAGTCTGGGAGCTCTCTGGTCCAAATTCCAATACTCAAAATCTCCGCCACTCACTACTAACTCAGACTCGGTCACTCCAGCATAGCGGTGTTACGGTGGAATTGGTGACCTGTTGAAATAATGTGACAATCCTGTAGACATCACATAACGTCATTGTCCGAGCATAAATCGTTGTTTATCAGCAGAGTTCAATACACGACACGTATATATATTTAAAGACCTCCATGTAAGTTATGTGAAGTCCACAAGATGGTCACATGTTATTTCGGCAGGTCACCAATTTCACTGCCATGCTGGAGTGAGCGCGTGTGAGTGAGCGAGATTTTGGGGGTATTGGAATTTGGCTTCTGGTGGAGCTGTTGCCCCTGCGACCCGACTACCGGTAAGTGGTTGAAGATGGATGGATGGAGAACCTATAGCATCTGTCTAACAGTAGAACATCTGTACAGTGAAGCTATGTATGAGTATACACTATAGAGTGCTACTGTATGTCTACCTAAAATCTAAAGTACATAAGTTTAGCCTTTGCATAATTATGCCTGCGAGGTCGTCGAGGCTATAGGCCGGGCAAGTAGGTTGCACGTAAGCTAAGATGGAGTCTGAAGAGGTGGGTTTTCAGACTATACGGCGGAAGATTGGGATCACTCCCAATCTTCTGCCATCTGCAGTGCTGATTGCAATTGGATGTTCATTCCATAATACCTTGTCCAGGAGTGCGGAGAGATACGACCAGTCACCCATGATGGTGGTTGACTGGTTGTCTGTCTGTCTGTCTGTCTGTCTGTTGGGAAAGAAGGTGGCTTTAGTCAAGTGTATAACTTCTGGGTATCATTGCTGTCGGTCTGAAACCTCTTATATCTCCATATTCTAACTTTTTGTGGGTTTTCTTTTTTTGTTGTGTTTTTTCATTAAATTAAAAGCATCAAAAAGTGCTAGTCCAGAACAACTGACAATAAAGTGCAGCATTGAAACAAACCAAGTGACAACATCCCAGAACAAGGGAATTAATCATTACTAAAAAAAATGTGAAGAAGCACTTGGGTGGTGGTAAAGATTATTCTGGTAAACAAGGACCCCGAACATGTATGCCCAGTGTGAACCCCCATCTGAAAAGCCGCCCCACACACAAGTTTTGTTTCGTTAAAATGTTTTAAAAATATTCAAATAAAATGTCAAGATGTTTTGAAAATAGCAGATATACAAGCTCACACCGAGTTTATGCTATAGCCTACACATTTGCTATTGGACCCGCCCTGGACCCCCTGAAGGGCACCAATTAAAAAATAATAATAATAACACTGGTATAAAATATATTTAAGTTTTAAGTGACTGCTGGTAATCATTTCCAGTGCTAGTAACAGCGCAATATAATCAAGTTCACAATGAGCAAAGTCAAAAATCTGAAGAAATGGCATAAACAAATAACGATTTAAAATATGAGTTACAAAGAAAACGTGCTACAAATGAACTATAGGGATACTAGCTAAAGACTCAAACCTAAACAAATACATCATATCTAAATAACATGCTTGGCGTTGGAGTGCAGCAAACATGTTATAAACTCTAAGGTCATTCAACAATTCAACATTACAAACATTACTACATACTGTATAAACTCTAAGGTCATTCAACATTACAAACATTACTACATACATACGTATAAACTCTAAGGTCATTCAACATTACAAACATTACTACATACGTATAAACTCTAAGGTCATTCAACATTACAAACATTCCTACATACGTATAAACTCTAAGGTCATTCAACATTATTATGGACACTCAGATATGTGATATACTTGTCTTTATAAATATAAATGCAGACGGCACTCACCGGCAGGGATTTGGAATCAGAACATGGTCGCTATGGTCGTCAGAACAGGAACGGTGCTGTTTTGGAGGAACTGGAACTCTCCAGAGAGACAAAGGAACCAAACTGTCATCCTTATATCATATCGTCTCTGTCGTCGGGGGGGAAACCTCATATGTCCAAAAAACTTTCAACTTTCACCTTTTGAAAAAAGCATCAAACAGCAGATCTGCAGATCTGCAAGCTCAAAGCCCACCGCTTCGCACCGCATTTCTGTTACTTTTGTGTGATGTTGTATAGTATGATCATCCAATCCATAATATGTCCCAACAAAGAGCCCTGAGATCGGCTATAACCTGCAGTCTCTCCTGATTGTGCCTGACACACATTTCAGGACCAAAAAGGAGACCGCGCTTTTGCCGTGGCCGTCGGACCCAGTCTCTGGAACGACCCTGCCGTTTCACGTTCGCTCATAGCTCGGTCATTGGCGACTTTTAAATCCTTTTGCTAAAGACTCATTTCTTTTCAATCGCGTTTCCTAATTAAGTTTACGTTTATTAAGCCTTTAAAGCCTACCTATGTTCCCAATATGCACTTATGGAATTGCCTTTTGTTTTTGATATATTGTTCTGTTCTGACATTTTTTTATATAATGCTTTTCCTTCCTTTTTTTTTTGCTTTAATTTATCTTCCTATCCTCTTCTTTTGCCTCAATGTATGTTTTTATGCTATGTGATGTGAAGCACTTTGGTTCTTTTTGTGCTTTTTGTTTGATTTGATCAATTAGTGGCGTTAATTCACGAGAAAAACATTAGAATATGGGAGATAAGAGGTTTCTGCGTAGGGACGTGGGGTCGGGTTTGGTCTTTGCTCTGCTTGAGTCACACTCTTATACTGTCACTCCCTCAGTTTTCTCACGCGTTGATTTCTCATCTTGACAAAGTGCAATTAGTCAGCAATTTTCATGGAACTCCAGCTTGCACGTAACGGAAATTGACTTGTTTTCAGCTTATACAGTCAAAACACGTCGGGTCATTTTCAAAGCAACACACTGAACGCAATGAGGAGAAAATGTGCATACATGTATATGGCATGGGGTCATATAGTCGGTTTGCCAAACTGAACTAATTCATGAATTGCATAATGCACATGTTTACAGTCCACAGTCCGCTCCTCTGCCCTTGGACTTTGCATGTGTTTATTTAATAGGTTTTGGACTTGTATTCTTGTTCTGTTACATTGTTGTATTCTGGTTGTTTTTATTTTGTATTAATGCTCTGTTTGCTTTCCTGTCTGCCCTTGTTTGCTGTTACCTGCCTTGTCTCACCTCCCTTCATTATTGTAACGGCTCTCACCTGTGTTCCGTTTGCCTGTTAACCTATCCAAGTGGCGTCTTATTGGGTATATGGCCCAAGACGGAAATATAGCAAGACACACGACCTCGGGTTTACTTATTCCCACATCATGCGTGACGTGGACACACACACAACATTTTAGGAGACGGGAAGCAGGTTGAGGAGTATATATTCACTCCGATGGGAGAATGAACGTGAACACAGCTTCTGGACCATTCTTTAACCCCACATTGGTCATGATGTTCATAGTAAAATGTGGAGAAAAATCTACTTTGTTATCGAAGGTTTCTCTAGCCCAGCCAATTTTACCCTCGCAAGATTTGGGAAGATTATCTTAACCAATTTTGAGCGGGTACCCTTTTGGTGGGTTACATACATTATGTTATAATTTAGCTATTGAAAAATAGCAGATCTACAAGCTCATAGGGCGCCACCGAGTGGCGCGCCATGAACTTGTAGGTCTGCTATTTTTGAAAAATCGTTAAAATGTGCCTCAAATCTTTCATGGGTTGAGTGTCAGTCGGACGGACGACACGAGGGCTCCGTAAGATGTTTTAAAAGCGGATAAACTGAAGTTACGTACCGGGATCGACTATCTTCGACTTCGACTATCTAAATGAACAGTTTTTGGTTCGGCAAGCTTGGTTCCTATCCTGGGGAAACAAATGTAATAGTATAAAATGAAGGGGGAAAAAAGGAGGAAACTAGGCCAACAAAAATAGGGAAATAACTTAAGCGACATAAGTGCTTTTCGCTCGGCGCTGTTCAGAGGCCCCTCGACGCGGAGGTGTAGGTCGCATCAAAATGCAGAACGAACAGACACAGGCAGAGAAGTGAATATTCAAGAGGTTTTATTCTCAAAACCCACACGGGGGGGGGGAAATGACAAGGAACTTCATAACTGTATACTAAGAAGCCACAGTTCTACGTGCTGCGATACAGCAACACAGCCCTATACAGTATACAGTATACGTGCTCAATGTCTGACATGCCAGCCTACTTTGACCTTAACCCATTTTGGACTGAGGTCGATTAAGAAAAAAGGCTTCTAAATCCTAACGTTTTTCGGAAAAACCCATGTTTCTATGTCAGTGGTGCTCAGTGGACCCCCAGAATTATCACTATTGGACCCCCATCTAAAAATATATGTAGTTCCAGGGACCCCCCCCAGAAGCCAATATTTTAGTTAAAAATGTTCGCTCGGAAATATACATTCAAAGATTTGCACCACCTTTTAACGATTTTTCAAAAATAGCAGACCCACAAGCTCGTAGCGCGCCACTCGGTGGCGCGCTATGAGCTTTGTAGAGTAAGAGTTAAGTTAAATAACAGATCTGCAAGCTCACGAGTACAGCACTTGGGTACATGTATAGTTGCTTTACACCACTGTGAGTAAACTATAGGCGGATTGAACCAGATCTGGGGTGGGGGTGGGTGTGGGGGTGGGGAGGTGATCCAGCAAACTTGAGCAACGTTATAAGAGAGTGAAAGAGGGAAGTGTAGCGGGGACAAAGAGAAGTTTAACAACACCACACAAGATCTGCTGGAAGGAGTCAGCTTCCATCTCCGAGGTACGTACGGTACGGACATTTACTTATATAGCCTTCTGTATATATACAGTACTGGAAAAGAAAGAAAAGCAGGTCTGGAAAACTGATTTGAACTGACTTGATTGAGGCAGTGGCTGCTTATAGTTTACAGAATAACTTCACTCAAAGTGGGAAAAGCGGCACTCCAAAATGTTCGACTTTGTTGGTTTATGAGATACTGTACTGTATGCAATACTGTTGAATAGCCTATAGTGTAATACAGCTTGTAAATCAGTGGTTTTCAACCTTTTTTTTCATATCAAGGTCCATTATGTATTTGAGCATTTGAGCCACCATTTATTTGTTATCTGTTCTCTGTTCCCTATAATGGAAACGGATATTCTCTCAGGTTTTTGTCTTTATATACTGTATGAGGAATACTTTTTTGCATATTTAAGTAGGCCTACCATTATGATATAAGCTTCTGCAGTTGGTAGATAAAAACAATATATAAATCAGTATAGCCTATATGATGACAGCAGGGCATAAATAGGAATATGATTATGAACGAATAAGGAATATAAATATTAAAGAGCATAAATGATGATTAGCTATTGCACGGCTGTTTAAAAAAAAAATCATGTATAGTTTTTGGTACATGTTTTGGCCTGGTTTAAAGGACCACTTCACCACTTTTCAACCTATCTTCATATAATAGGTCCTCACTAACAATCATGAAAAAATGGTGCAATTTTTTTCTGTGTCTCATGTCTGTGTCTCATAGGAGGGCTATGGGCAGTTCAGAGACCGTCTTCCAGTGACATCATCGATGGGGAATACAAGCTAATAAAAACCGCAGGCTTTCTAGTCCTGCAAAGTTGCAATGCGAAAATGGAAGCCATCGTTCTCACAATAATGAAAATCATTTTTTTGTAAAAAAATAATCTTGTTTAAAAAATAATCTGCCTAATGATGATGTCACTGGAAGATGGTTTCTAAACTTCCCACAGCCCTCCTATGAGACACAAAAAATCGTGTCATTTTCTCATGAGTATTAGTGAGGACCAATTATATGAAGATAGGTTGAAAAGTGTTGAAGTGGTCCTTTAACCAATGCACTCCCTTTTTAAATCGGTGGTTAAACCAGGCTAGTCCAGACTTAGGGTGACCAGACGTCACACTTTGCGTGGAACAGTCCCTCATTTCCAAGACTTTTCCCTCTCCCAAATTGTGACTGGCAGGCATCAGTGTTCAAATGCCTAATGCTATAATGGTAATAGTTAGTCCGCTAATAGTTGGCTTTCTGTTGTAAAGCTCTCTCATTGTCACGTTTCCTGTGTTTTTAAGTGTTTTTAAGCGTGTTAAAATAACATGAGCAATAGGCTATACTCTATTGGCTACAGTGCCAAGTCGGCCATACCACCCATGACAAAAATAGCAGATCTACAAACTCACACATGGTGCTGTGCAACACGTTGTGAGCTTGTAGATTGGCTATTTTCATGTGATTTTCTTTTAAATGTTTTAATGTAATGTCACATTACAATACCTTTGCAGATAATATTTTGAACTTCAGTTCAAAAGTGAAGTTATCACTTCAGTTTAACCACCCTTTAGACTTATAGTAAAACACACCTGAGTTGCACTGACAAGTTATTTTACCATCACCGACTCTCTTCACCAACAATAGCCGATCTACAAGCTCACAACGTGTCACACTGTCACAAGCTCACCAGAAGTTGGTTAAAATGTCAAGCATAAAGTTATTTTCAGTCTGTCCCTATAATGGAAACAGATATTCTCTGCAGGCTTTTGTCTTGATATACTGTATGTATAGGAGGAATGATTAGCATATTTAAGTACCATATAATATACGGTATAAGCTTCTAAAAAAATGAAATCCAGCGCAGTGATATTCAATACGTCATGGAACGCAGGAATTTCTACTTCTTATTATCTCTCCCCGGAACGCCCCCCATTCATTCATGATAGCTGACACACTTGTTATGTTGTCACGTAATGTCTTCATCATGTGCTCTGGTCTGGGCTTTGGGTTTGTCGTTGATAATTTGATATCAGATTCTGTGTCTCGTCGCACAGGTGACGTGTAATAAAATCACACGAGCGGAGCTACACTGCCACATATAGCTTTGGCAATAATAAATCCTGAGCTGAAGCGTCTTAACACAATTTTCACATACGACGCCTCAGGCCGTCTTAAGGATTCGAACTGAGAGGTGCCTTGGACGTCTGTGGACGTCCGTTCGCTTTTCGCTTGCCGTATGCTAACGCTCTGTGCAATTATTAGCTTGCCGTTGACTCACATGTTAGCGCGGCGGAAAGAATGACTCGTATCTCCTAATCCAGGGCGCTCTCCGTGGTGATGAATGGATCGATATGCTGGCGCTTCATTTCTGCTCCTCATCCGTCTCTCCTGCAAAATATATATGAACGCTTTTTGGATCATATATCGTATACATTAAAATGATCGGGATGTAAGGTCAACTTTGTAAAGTCAACTTTTTTAGGAAAGTGTTTCCGGTTCATGGCTTTCAGAGTAAAAGCGATCAGACAACTCAGGCACCCCAGAGCTCCTATTTTGAAGCACTCCCGGCACAAAAAATGAGATAACGTCCTTTCTCTCCTCTTCCTCAGCCACAGAGTATTGGATCGGTCAGCGTCAGCGTCATTATGGGGGACTGGTCGTTCCTGGCGTCCCTGCTGGACAAGGTCCAGTCTCACTCCACCGTGGTGGGCAAGGTGTGGATGAGCGTCCTGTTCCTCTTCCGCCTCTTCGCGCTGGCCGCGGGCCTCGACAAGATCTGGGGCGACGAGCAGGGCAACATGGACTGCAACACCCGCTCGCTGGGCTGCCGGCACGCCGTCTACGACCGCTCCTTCCCCATGTCGCACCCCAGGTAACGGTTCAGACCTCTCTCCCCGTGTCACACCCCAGGTAACAGCTCAGACCTCTCCCCGTGTCACACCCCAAGTAACAGTTCAGACCTCTTCCCAGGTTCTGACCTCTCCTCTTTCCCCCCCATGTCTCACCCTTAAGAGTATATATATATGAATAGAGATGGCACACGAGTTCTCCTCCCATCCACTTGCATTAAGTTGCTCTAAAGCTGCATGAGGTCGATTTCACTCCTCTTTCCGGGTATAGGAACAGAGTGCATTCTGGGATGGATTTTCCCCCAAACAACATGAAGGCGCTGCCGTTGAACGCGCACGAACGAACGTGCACGGACGTGCCGCCGTCGTGAACGTGCACGATGACAGTCAACGGACCAGCGTGTTCATGTGTTTGGGCGCCCCTGCACGCTGCAATACCAAATTCGGCCACTATATGTCCATTTCGACCTCAGGGGTTTCCTCTGGGTGCCGTCTCTATTCTCTCTCTCTCTCTCTCTCTCTCTCTCTCTCTCTCTCTCTCTCTCTCTCTGTTGACGCTTTCAATTCAAAGGGCTTTAAAGGTCCGCTGACATGCCCCGAAATTAATATGGGTGGTACAGCACATCACGTGGTCTGACTGAAAACAGTTTGAAACAGTTTGAAACGGGGCTACGGCGCTAGCAACAAGTGGCTATAGGTCAGGCTAGCGTTTTTGACGGTACATTTAGCGTCATATTGGCTATAAATGTAATTGAAAAAAATTATTTTTTCGCCAGAAATGCTTAGTTTGAATGCAATTGAGGTTGGCGTGGGGTTTTTTAGGGGAACTGCAGCACAAGCGCAAATTTTGGACTGGAGTCCCATGTTCCCCCGGTCGCCAACACTCCTGTCTGCCCGCTCTGAGACCTCTCAGCCCCGCAGCGCGACAGTCGCGACTACGGACGGTCTGCTGTTGTCTGGCCGCTGTGAGAGCAGCGCGACTACTGTTCTTTTCCCCTCTCAGCCGCAGGCTGACATGTACACCCTCGCTCTCACTCTGTAATACCGTAGTTAGTTACCACAACATTGTTCAAGTGAACTATAGTGTGTTTATGTTTGTATTCATTGTAATAATAAATATCGCTATGCCGAGGCATAGTCTTGCGGACGAGATCATGAGCCTCTACGGGGGACTGGGCATGTGTGTACACACACACACACACACACACACACACACACACATGCAATGGCACGGAATCTCTTCCCCGCTGTCATGCACTATAGCCACGGCTAAAAGTTGTGTGTGTGTCTGTGTGTGTGTGTGTGTGCGTACACACATGCCCAGTTCAATGCGGGGACCTGACCAGAGACTATACGTCCGTCCGTCCGTCCGTCCGTCCGTCCCCCCGTGTGTGTGCAGCCTGCATCTGAGACGGGCTAGACTATGTTGTCATGCGGAGCGACGCGGCGATAAATAAAATAATCATAGCGATATTGATTATTACAATGAACAAGCATAAACACACAGTTCACCTGAACAATGTTGCGAAAAAATAATTTTTTTAATGAGACTTTCACCCAGTATTCAAGCTAAATGTGACACCAAAATAGTAGCATAAGTTGCTATGCTACCACGGCCACCAAGCCCGGCGAGCCCGCATAGAAGTCGTTGGGGAAAGCTTTCGCCACTCTGACGTCAGAATCATGATAGCATTGTTTGATAGCAGTTATTAGCTCCCGAGGGGCGTGTCAGTCTTCCTTTAAGAATGGCATGAGAAAACATACGTTTACATTTCAGTGGTCTCAGATTTTTTTTTAGCTCTCTACTCCCCCTAGTGGACATAATATATAAATTGTGATATGCGCAGACCACGCAGTTCTCTCCAAAATGAATCAGACAGAATCAATGGCAGGCAACTGTATATACTCTAAGCCGGTCTCACCCCAGGTGATAGTTCTGACCTCTCCTGACCTCTGACCTCTGACCCCCCCAAGTTCTGACCTCTGACCCCTGCAGGTTCTGGGTGCTCCAGATCCTCTCCGTCTCGCTGCCCACCCTCGTCTACCTCGGCCACGTGCTGCTCGTCATCCGCCGGGAGAACAAGCTGCGACGCAAGCTGGAGCAGAAGGTTGTTAATTATTATCCCATTCTGACCTGAGATCAGATTCATACGAGGTTTCCCACTACTGGACACACACTGGTCTGATGATTAACCCATTCTGACCTGAGATCAGATTCTAAAAAATGTCAGTCGTTCTTTTTTCAAAAATAGCAGACCTACAAGCTCGAGTGGCGCGCTACGAGCTTGTAGGTCTGCTATTTTTGAAAAATCGAAGAACGACTGACATTTTTAGAATCTGATCTCAGGTCAGAATGGGTTCATCAGACCGGTGTGTGTCCAGTGGAAACCTCGTATGAATCTGATCTCAGGTCAGAATGGGTTAACCGGAGGTTTGCGTTCCTCCTCCTGCTTCCTTCCTTCCTTTGCTTGCTGCTGCTGTATATCAGCGCGCTGCTGTATACAAACCTGCTGCTCACCCACCTCCACCACCCAAGCTATACAACCTGTCGTTTTGGATCTACTGTTTTAGGTACGGGGGGATTCAGAGTCCCTATAGGTCGGGGACTGATGTGCTTGATCTGAGTACCTATAAAAAGCAGATCCAATACATCGTCCAAACCATAATAAATATATTGCATCTCATCATATATTCAATGACTATATCCATTCTCGTCCTGACTGAAATATGCATATGTATACTAAAATATGTGTCCGTGTCCGCGACCCAAGACGAATAGGCCCGATAATAAGACGATAAAGAGCGTCTTGATAAAAAATGCCCTATAAGTGTATTATGTAACCTGACCGAAGAGTAACCAAACATTGTCACAGTGAACAGGAACCTGCTGCTGCTGCTGCTGCCATGCCAAACATTTCGGCCATCTTGCATGAGGTGGAAGTGGGAGTGAGGAGTGTATAGGAACTGATGTCACCTTTATACTGCCTTGATTGACATGGGTTGCCATTTGCGGGTTGCCATGTTGGCTGGGTTACAATCACATTTGCATAATATGGTTTTTTCAGGTCTGGAGGGACGGAGTGGCCCAAAAGGCGCCCCGGTCGGTGATGGACGAGCGCGGCCGCGTGGAGATCCGCGGAGCGCTGCTGGTCAGCTACACGCTGCAGCTGCTCTTCAAGATCCTGCTGGAGGTGTGGGAACGGTTGTTTTAGAATGACAAGCTCGTGTCTCTATGTCACTGGTTCCAGTGTTGTTTTTGGCAGCAAATTTTGATTTTAGTTTTAGTCATAGTCTTTTGAATAGTTTTCATTTAGTTTTAGTCACATTTTAGTCACCTGGAATGTTCTAGTGTTAGTCTAGTTTTAGTCGACTAAATGTCATAAGATTTTAGTCGACTAAAATTTATTTTTGCGGGCCTTGTTGCCGTCATAATGACTTATTTTACACTTGCTGAGACGCGTTGTGAGCTTGTAGATCTGCTATTTTCAGCATGCAACCAAGTGTAAAATGACTTATACTGGATCTGTTGTCCACTAGTCCCTTCCTAATATTTTAGTCTAGTTTTTATTTGTTGACGAAATTGTCAGTATATTTAGTCTTAGTTTTAGTCACCATAGCATAGTTTTACTTTAGTTTCCATTTAGTTTTCTTCAGTGGAAAAGGTAGTCGACGAACATTTTTCGTCTTAGTTTTAGTCGACGAAAACAACACTGACTGGTTTCCAAACCTTCTCATGTCAAGGACTCCCCAAATTGACACTATAATCAGCCTGCGGACCCCCATTTGAAAAGATATGCCAGGGAGCGCCAAACGAGAAAAAATGTTACAGCCTCTATAGCAGTGATTCTCAACCTGTTTAATTTCAAGGACTCCTCCAGTTTGACATGCATATTATTAGTCTACGGACGTCCCCCATTTAATGGCATTTCTTAAATCTCTGAGACCCCAATTTAATTTGTAAAACTGTGCACTGTTCATTTAACTCTCTGCTTTACAGACCCATAAGGGGTGCATTTGGTTCCTATATAAACTATCTCTGGAACTCCCTCAAGTCATTCCAACGACTGTTCCAAAGTCTATTTCTACTACAACTGTTCTCTTTTGGGGCTGATCCAGTCAATGCCATTGATGTCCATGAGTGTGTAACAAGCCTGCATGTCTTGTAGTACGGACACTCAGAAATACTATACTGTCACTTAGTGTATAGCATGCCGTTCTATAGAAAGAACATCTTGGGGGTATAAAGGGGTGTTAAAGATGACAATGGGGAAGGTCAAAATTCATCTTTGGAAGATATTATTAGGGCCGGGACTAATCGCGATTAACTACAGATAAATTAATCGCACCTTTTTTTTTCACCGCGGAACGTTTCTCACTGGGCGCTTTTCTATAGTACTGAAAACGGGAAATAATAAAAAGTCACCCCATTTTGTGTTGCCTAGAACTGGAGGTCTGACAAAAAAACAGTAGCAATATGAAGTAAGTACAGCTTTGTGATGTCACTGAGATGTACTTGTTACTGTTACTAATTTTTTCCCAGACCTCCAGTTCTCTAGGCAACACAGAATGGGGTGACTTTTTATTATTATTTCCACAACAGCTATATTAATGACAGTAAAATGTTGAAAATGAGTGGTATCCTGTATAGTCACTATTCATTGATTCACTGGGATACCAAAAAACATAAAAAAAAAAAGGTTTCTCGCTGTTGTTCTCAGGTTGAATATTGATATGCGATTAAAATGCGATTAATCTAGATTAATTAACTACAAAGCCTCTGATTAATTAGATTAATTTCTTTAAAGGTAGAGTCAGTGATTTCACTTAATTCAAATATCACTTATTTTTTTTTGTTTTGTTGTGATAATCCTCTCTACTATAGAGTGTGCTGACCATATAAGGAGTTCCTCCCTGTCCCCAGTTAACCCCTGGGGGTCAAAAAACCATAGGTTTCGTTTTTGTTCTCTATCCTGATTGGATGAAAGCTTGTGTCCCAAGGCAAAAACGAAACCTAAGGGTTTTTGACTGAAATCACTGACACCCCCTTTAATCGAGTCCCAGCTCTAAATTAAGATATATATATTTTTCTCCATTACAGGTGGCGTTCATCGTAGGCCAGTACTACCTCTACGGGTTCATCCTCATGCCCGCCAGGATCAAGTACGAGGGCTACCCGTGCCGCGCGCCCGTCCACTGCTTCATCCCGCGGCCCACGGAGAAGAGCGTGTTCATCGTGTTCATGCTGGCCGTGTCGGCGTTCTCGGCGCTCCTGAACGTGGCCGAGCTGCTGTACCTGATGGCGTCCAAGATCCGCCAGGCGGAGAAGAAGAGGAGGAGGAGGAGGAGCTACGGCGGCGCATTGCCGTTGCCGCCACTGTCCGCCACGGAGATGCAGCCGTTGAGTTAAAGGCACGTTCTGTTGAGGGACTTGAAAGGCAGTGCAGTGTTGATTTTGATTTGCTTTTTAGCAACAATTTTATTTTAATTAATTACTATATATATATTTTTTTTCTGTTCTTTTTTCACCTAAACGTCATCAGTGATGTTCATTGCAATGCCATTTCAATGCCATTGGTCATGATATTTGCATATAAATACCCCCCACAGAGGCTGAAATTCACACAAATAAAAAATGGCTGGACTGGACGATTTTGAACATTTTTTAACCTAAGACTTTTGACCTTTACCCTAATAAAAGTAGGTACAATAATTGTAATATATGTTTTTTTGTGATCATTAGAATGTCTAGAACTTGTTTTATTCATTATTGTGAAAGATATCCCCCAAATGTAAATTATATTAATTTATATAATTATTATAATAATTTTTCATCAAACTTTATTATTATTTTTTTTTTTAACATATTTTTTAGTCTTAGTCCTAGTAGTACAAAGTAGTAGTAAGGTTGAAATCTATTTTTTGCAAGTAGAATTAAGGCCTATTCATATTGTAGGTGATGAGGTGTCCACCGAAAAATATACACAACATGACGTCACACCGCGGTGGGGAAGCGACTCACCGCTTATACCCCATCTCTCTGTTTTTTACTGACGCACCGTTTTGGTGGTCACCTTGCCACCTAAAACTGGATAGGTCTCAATAGGCCTTTATAGTCGTAGTCTTTTGAATAAAATAATATTTCAGTTTTAGTCATATTTTAAGTTGCCTAAAATGTTTTAGTTTCAGTCTAGTTTTTTTGCGACCGTAGATCGGCTATTTTCTAATAGCAACACAGAACTGTGCACACAACCAACCATAACACCACTTGTCCCCATGACCGACCCCCCCCCCTTTTTGTACTGACTTTATAGCAGATTGACTATTTTGTCTCTGTCTCAGGGGTCATTAGTTGACAATTTGGCCAATGTTTGACAATTTGTATACAGTTTGTTGATTATTTTGATGTAGTAATGTCCTTCTTTTATATTCTAGAGAGGTATTAAAAAGGTCTTAAAGTCGTTACATTGTGAAAAATACTATGCAGTTAATACTGTATGTTGTTTGTTTACTGTTGAGTGAGGAAAACAATTTTGCACATTAAGCTAATCATCTGGGGACCATGACCCTGACGGTCCTGAGCCACAGTTTGGGAACCACTGCTGTATCAGTCTTGTAATTTTGGTTTGTTGACCCCCCCCGGTCGGCCTCTTATTTTGTAGTATTGATCCCGT